>NC_137692.1:3931183-3933683 GCF_963989245.1 Nansenia antarctica | reverse complement strand
ACTGAGATGTGTGAGTGTGCGTATAGCTGAGGTGTGTGTGTGTAGCTGAGGTGTGTGTGTGTATGTGTGTGTGTGCGTGCGTGCGGAGGATGTATCCTGCTGTTAGTTGTTTGTCTGACACACTAATTAACTCTGTTGCCCTCTCTCTCCCTCTCTCCCTCTCTCTCTCTCTCTCTCTCTCTCTCTCTCTCTCCCTCTCTCTCTCTCTCTCTCTCTCTCCCTCTCTCTCTCCCTCTCTCCTTCAATCACACTGAAGGAGATAACATGAGTAAGCTTCTCCCGTGGCGATGTTCTGACCTTGCAGGACGGCTTTTAAAAGCAGCGATCCCATCCACTGTTTCCTGCTCTGTGTGCAGCCTCTGAGCAGAGACGCTGCCCTGAAGGCACAGATCCAGGATCAGCCTAACCTCCTAAACCCCTTCTCTAACCGCTATGGGAGGAGATACAACAACTGACCTGAGAACAGTGAACCCCTTCTCTAACCGCTATGGGAGGAGATACAACAACTGACAAAACTCTGTGTGTGTGTGTGTGTGTGTGTGTGTGTGTGTGTGTGTGTGTGTGTGTTTAGAGGTTCGGATCAGCTGTGTGTGTGTGTGTGTGTGTGTGTGTGTGTGTGTGTGTGTGTGTATAGGTGAGTGTGAGTGTGAGTGTGAGTGTGTGTGTGTGTGTGTGTGTGTGTGTTTCTTATTCAGCAGCATATTTCAATAGGCTTTGTTCTCCCAACAGTCAATGAAAGGGTCGAGTTGCACAATTTGGGCATCTTGATATCCAGCCACTCAACTCACTCATCAATATTGAGTGTTTGTGTTTGAACGCGCTAGTCCGCAGCAGTGTCTCTCAGGATGTCGGGGTAATGTCAGGTCAGTTTGAATAAATTATAGAACAGGAAATGACATCATTATAGAACAGGAAATAACTTTTTTGGGTTGTTATCTACTGAGGCTAAAATGGAATAACAATAAGAAATAATGAAAATGTAAAAGTAAAACTACCCAAACAGAAAGGCGAGTTGGAGCCTACACACTCTAGACACACACAGCCAGATGGAACAGCATTCCTGTTGTTTGAAGCTGTGGGAAGAGATCTTTTTTCCAATAAAACTGCAAAGAAAGTGGCAAGCAGCTCTGAGAGATATCAGAATAACTCTCTTTCACAACTCTGAGAGATATCAGTATAACTCTCTGTAATACCACTGGATTTATTATTATTATATTCTTCAACACACGTGTGATGGTTTTCAGCAGTAGCAGCAGCAGCATTTTCATAGAGGCTGCGGTATATTAAGTAAAATCAGGGCTTTTGAGATACAGTACATCAATACAGGAGTTGCGTGATGCAATCATGTCATCATGGGCCAGAATCTCAAAGGAATGTTTCCACCATGAGGAATTGAGGTTGTTTTGAGAGCAACGGGAGGCCCTACCCAGTATTAGTATAGTGTTCCTAATAAAGGGAGGCCCTACCCAGTATTAGTATAGTGTTCCTAATAAAGGGAAGCCCTACCCAGTATTAGTATAGTGTTCCTAATAAAGGGAGGCCCTACCCAGTATTAGTATAGTGTTCCTAATAAAGGGAGACCCTACCCAGTATTAGTATAGTGTTCCTAATAAAGGGAAGCCCTACCCAGTATTAGTATAGTGTTCCTAATAAAGGGAAGCCCTACCCAGTATTAGTATAGTGTTCCTAATAAAGGGAGGCCCTACCCAGTATTAGTATAGTGTTCCTAATAAAGGCAGGCCCTACCTAGTATTAGTATAGTGTTCCTAATAAAGGGAAGCCCTACCCAGTATTAGTATAGTGTTCCTAATAAAGGGAAGCCCTACCCAGTATTAGTATAGTGTTCCTAATAAAGGGAAGCCCTACCCAGTATTAGTATAGTGTTCCTAATAAAGGGAGGCCCTACCCAGTATTAGTATAGTGTTCCTAATAAAGGGAGGCCCTACCCAGTATTAGTATAGTGTTCCTAATAAAGGGAGACCCTACCCAGTATTAGTATAGTGTTCCTAATAAAGGGAGGCCCTACCCAGTATTGGCATAGTGTTCCTAATAAAGGGAGGCCCTACCCAGTATTAGTATAGTGTTCCTAATAAAGGGAGGCCCTACCCAGTATTAGTATAGTGTTCCTAATAAAGGGAGACCCTACCCAGTATTAGTATAGTGTTCCTAATAAAGGGAGGCACTACCCAGTATTAGCATAGTGTTCCTAATAAAGGGAGACCCTACCCAGTATTAGTATAGTGTTCCTAATAAAGGGAGGCCCTACCCAGTATTAGTATAGTGTTCCTAATAAAGGGAGGCACTACCCAGTATTAGCATAGTGTCCTTAATAAAGGTAGGCCCTACCCAGTGTTAGTATAGTGTTCCTAATAAAGTGTTCTGTGAGTGTATGAAGTGAAATTAGGGGTCAGTTATAATCCATCCTGCTGCAGTACTGAGTAATTCATTTTCTTTCAGAGTTTATTTTCAGGGCTGTGAAGTGGACAGAACATCTCCTGTT
>NC_137692.1:3843683-3926183 GCF_963989245.1 Nansenia antarctica | reverse complement strand
GACGGACACAGCCTGGGGCCTCTCACCCACCGCTCTACACCCCTCTCCTTGACCGTCTCTGGGAACCATGTGGAGGAGATTCGGTTCTACATCCTCAAAACCCCCCAGTCCCCGCTCATCCTGGGACGACCGTGGCTCGAGCTCCACATTCCCCATGTCAGCTATGGTGAGGGACGTATCCTGAGCTGGAGTACCGCATGTTACGCCCGGTGCCTCCGTGCCGCCCATACCCCCTCATCGCCTCTGCGACCGCCTCCGGCTCCCCCTGACCTCTCCTCCATCCCAGAGGTCTACCACGACCTCGGAGAGGCCTTCAGCAAGGAGCGTGCTCGCACCCTGCCCCCTCACCGGCCCTACGACTGTGCCGTCGAGCTCCGCTCTGGCAACAAACTTCCAGTCAGTCGCCTCTACAACCTTGCCCCCCCGGAGAAGGCAGCCATGGACACCTACATCTCCGACTGTCTGGCTGAGGGGCTCATCCGTCCATCACACTCCCCGGTGGCAGCGGGGTTTTTCTTCGTTAAGAAGAAGGATGGAACCCTCAGGCCATGCATTGACTACCGTGAGCTCAATGCCATCACCGTCCGGAACACCTATCCTCTCCCCCTCATGAGCTCCAACTTTGAGCCCCTCCTTGGGGCCACCATCTTCACTAAGCTGGACCTCCGGAACGCCTACCATCTGGTCCGGATTCGTGAGGGTGACGAGTGGAAGACGGCGTTCAAGACCCCCGTGGCCACTATGAGTATCTCGTCATGCCCTTCGGTCTCACTAACGCCCCCTCTGTCTTTCAGGCCCTCATGAACGACGTCCTCAGGGACATGCTGGACATCTTTGTCGTCCTCTACTTAGATGACATCTTAGTATTCTCCAGGAACCCTGAGGAGCACATCCAACATGTCCGCCTAGTCCTCCAGCGCCTACTGGAGAATCGCCTTTTTATTAAGGCTGAGAAATGCTCCTTCCACACTCACTCTGTGGAGTTCCTGGGTCTCATCGTGGAGGGTGGGTTGACTCGCCCTGACCCCAAGAAGACTCAGGCCGTCGTCGAGTGGGGCCAACCTACCACCCGGAAACAGCTGCAGTCCTTCCTCGGCTTTGCCAACTTTTACCGGCGATTCATCCGGGACTTCAGCCGGGTAGCCGCCCCCCTCACTGCCCTCACCTCCCCCCTGCGCCAGTTCACATGGACACCTGCAGCCAGCGCGGCCTTCAGTGAACTGAAGAGGCTCTTCACCTCGGCGCCGGTCCTGATAAACCCAGACCCCTCTAGGCCCTTCATTGTGGAGGTGGACGCCTCAGACACAGGCGTCGGTGGTGTGCTCTCTCAACAGTCGGAGGACCAGACCGTGCACCCCTGCGCCTTCTACTCCCGCCGTTATACCTCCGCCGAGGCCAACTATGACATCGGGAACCGCGAGCTGCTGGCGGTGGTGGAGGCGTTCCACGAGTGGCGGCACTGGCTGGAGGGCGCAGAGCACCCCTTCACCGTCTGGTCGGACCATGTAGCAGTTTCTAGGCACAGAGGGAGGTTGACACAGAGGAATGGTGCAGAATAATAGTTTTATTTAGTCCAACACCGCTCAGCACCGTCACTGACGTGCTGAGCCAGTCTTTCCCCCACTCCCGCTGTCTCTCCCTTTCGGGACCCGCTATTCCGCTCCTTGGCTGAGCCCTCGCTCTCGCCCCGCTATTCCGCTCCTTGGCTGAGCCCTCGCTCCCGCCCCGCTAGTCCGCTCCTTGGCTGAGCCCTCGCTCCCGCTATTCCGCTCCTTGGCTGAGCCCTCGCTCTCGCCCCGCTATTCCGCTCCTTGGCTGAGCCCTCGCTCCCGCCCCGCTAGTCCGCTCCTTGGCTGAGCCCTCGCTCCCGCCCCGCTAGTCCTCCCTTTCGGGACCCGCTCCGTCCGTCCGGCTCCCTGCACCTCACCCCCTTTCGGGGTCTCGTGCTGGCTCGCCGCGGCTCTCTCTCTCTCGGTCTCTCCGTGTCTCCGTGCGGCAGGTACTTCCTGCCCTACTCATCTCCCGAGGGAACAAACACACACAGGTTAAATAGACCAGTGGAACAATGAGTCTGATCACTGACACCTGTCCGTAATCAGCCCATCATAACGAGCCTGATCACTGACACCTGTCCGTAATCAACCCATCATTCCCCTCCAATGGCAGTCTGGCTCCCTCTGCAGGCCAGAACGCGCCATGTTCCCCACACATCCCCACCGCCAGTTTCGAGGCCGGGGATACAACCGGCCGATAGCCTACTCCCCCCCCCCATCACGGGAGAGGAAGTCGGCCACGACCATCTGCGTCCCCGGCCTGTGAACCACCGTGAAGTTGAAGGGCTGCAACGCGAGGTACCACCGGGTGATCCTCGCGTTGGTGTCCTTCATGCGGTGGAGCCACTGTAGGGGAGCATGGTCGGAGTAGAGGGTGAACGAGCGCCCCAGCAGGTAGTACCGGAGGGCGCCGACCGCCCACCGAATGGCCAGACACTCCTTCTCCACCGTGCTGTACCTGCCCTCCCGCTCCGACAGCTTTCGGCTCAGGTACAGCACCGGACGGTCGAATCCCTCCACCTGCTGGGTCAGCACCGCCCCCAGCCCTCTATCCGACGCGTCTGTCTGCAGAGAAAAAGGAATGTTAAAGTTAGGAGCATACAAGACTGTCTCCCCACAGAGGGCGTTCTTAATCCCATCGAACGCCACTTGGCACCGCTCACTCCATTGGACCGGGTCCGGGGCCCCCTTCCGGGTGAGGTCGGTAAGGGGGCTGGCCAGCTCCGAGAACCCCGGCACAAACTGCCGGTAGTAGCTGGCCAGTCCCAGGAACCGCCTCACGTCCTTCCGGGTCCTGGGCCGCGGGGCGGCGGCGATCGCAGTGGTTTTGTCCACCTGCGGTCGCACCTCCCCACCGCCCAGGATGTACCCCAGATACCGGATCTCCCCCCGCCCGATCACGCACTTCGCCGGGTTCGCCGTCAGCCCCGCCTGCCTCAGCGACTGTAGTACCGCAGCCACCCTCTGCATATGCTGCGGCCAGGTGTCCGCATAGACGACAATGTCATCTACGTACGCCGCAGCATACGCAGAGTGCGGCCGCAGAATACGGTCCATCAGCCGCTGAAACGTGGCCGGGGCCCCAAACAACCCGAACGGAAGCGCGGTGAACTGGAATAACCCCCGCGGGGTAGAGAATGCCGTTTTTTCCCGGGCTGCCGACGATAATGGTATCTGCCAGTACCCCTTCGTGCAATCCAATGTTGTGTAATATTTCGCCGTGCCAAGCCGGTCCAGGAGCTCGTCGACCCGGGGCATAGGGTAGGCATCGAATTTAGACACCGCGTTCACCCGTCTATAGTCCACACAGAACCGTACAGACCCATCGCGCTTTGTCACCAGCACGATGGGGCTGCACCAGTCGCTATGCGACTCCTCGACCACGCCCAGTTTTAGCATAGAGTCTAATTCCCGGCTCACCACGTCTCGTCTGTGAGCCGGCAGCCTGTATGGCCGCGTACGTACCGTAACCCCCGGTGGCGTAACTATCTGATGCTCTATGAGGCGAGTACGACCGGGTATAGGGGAGAACACATCTGCGAACCTATGTTGCAATCGATCAACGTCCGCCCGCTGGTTCGCCGAGAGATGGTCGCCTACGCAGGCCGGGGCGCTAGTACTCGTTTTTGGGACCTCCGGCCCGAACTCATCCTGCTCGGGAAGTAGCGTCACCAGGGAAACAGGGACCACGTCGTTCCATTTTTTTAGTAGGTTGATGTGGTATATTTGCGTGCAATCCCCTCTATCCGACCGCACTACCTCGTAGTCTACATCCCCAATTCGCCGTGTGACCACGAACGGCCCTTGCCACTTGGCGAGTAATTTAGAGCTAGACGTGGGCAGTAATACGAGGACTTTGTCTCCCGGTGCGAAATTGCGTAGTCTAGTCCCTCTGTCGTACAGCCGTTTCTGCCGCTCCTGGGCCTCGAGCAAATGCTCCCGTGACATAACCCCCAGTGCGTGGAGCTTTGCTCGTAGGTCCAGGACGTATTGTATTTCATTCTTACTGTCACTAGACCCTTCCTCCCAGCTTTCTTTAATCAGGTCTAGGACGCCCCGTGGCTTGCGCCCGTATAGGAGCTCAAAGGGGGAAAACCCCGTGGAAGCCTGGGGTACTTCCCGCACTGCGAACAACAGAGGGTCTAACCACTTATGCCAATTACGACTATCTTCGTGAATGAACTTACGGATCATTGACTTAAGCGTCCGATTGAACCGCTCACACAGCCCGTCGGTAGCTGGGTGGTACACGCTCGTTCGGACCGCCTTAATGTCTAACAACCCGTAAAGTTCCCTAAGTGTTCGTGACATAAAGTTAGTGCCTTGGTCGGTGAGGATCTCTTTCGGGATCCCCACCCGGGAGATGACCTGGAATAACGCCTGTGCTACACTCTTTGCAGAGATAGTACGAAGCGGTATTGCCTCGGGGTATCGAGTCGCGTAGTCTATGAGGACTAACACGAACCGATAGCCCTGTGAGCAACGTTCAAATGGCCCGATTATATCCATCCCAATCCGGTCGAATGGTGCCTCTACCAGGGGAAGGGGGCACAACGGTGCCCTGGGCACGGCCGGGGGATTGACTAATTGGCACTCGCGGCAGGATGCACACCACAGATGCACCTCTGCCCGAATCCCCGGCCAATAAAATCGAGCCATTATCCGATTGAGTGTTTTATCGTATCCTAGGTGGCCTGCCATCGGGTTATAATGCGCCGCCTGAAATATAGCTTTCCGGCGGCTCCTAGGTACCAACAACTGGGTCGTTTCCTCGTCCCTGCGAGTGTCACGACTCACTCTATACAGTCTGTCCCTAATCAATACGAAATACGGGTGGGCGCGCACAGCGTCTGGCCGTACCAGCACACCATCAATACTGATCACCTGGTCATAGGCGGAGCGTAGAGTGGCGTCGCGAGACTGCTCGAGGGGGAAGTCGGCTACTGGAGGGAACGCAGGCGGCGGATCTGCGGGTGCCGGACCCACCGCCTCCTCCGGCTCCTCGGCAGCGTCGGACGCCCTCGCATCAGCGCAGAGCACTGCGCACGCCTCACATTTCCCTGTCGGTCGTGCACGCACCCCCGTGGTTTCCCCTAATACCTGCGGAAACCCAGCCCAATCTAAACCCAAAATTAGGGGGTGCATGAGGCTCGGACTAACCGCCGCCTTGACACTATACTTTTTCCCCCCATAACGAATTTCGATGGGGACCACCGGATACTGGTGACAATCCCCATGCACACACAGTATCCCAACCCGCGATGCCTCTAACAATGCCCCGGGTCGAACCAGGCGCTGGTGGATCATGGTCTGTTGGGCGCCAGAATCCAACAGCGCCTGGTGCGTCTCACGCTGTACCCTTACTGGGATGTAAAACGCCTGTCCTGGACGCGAGGGAGGGGTCGGACTGCCGACGACGCGGATTACCTGACCCACCTCCATCTCGGGGCATTCCCGGCGGAGGTGGCCAGGCTGTCCGCATCGCCAGCATCCCTCCTCTACCGCTCGTGGGGCCGTCTGTGGGGTGGAGGTTGGCCCCCCGTGTGTGTTCCTCCCCCCGGTGTCCCGCCCCGTCCTCCGGGCTGGCGTTGGTGGCTCCCGCCGCGGCTCCACCCTAGGCCGTACCCCAGGCCGCGCCCCGCCGGCCCGTTGGCGCGGAGCCGGGGTCGGGGTAGGGCGCGGGCCCGGGGCTGGGCCCGGGGCTGGAACCTGCGGTCGAGGCGGGTGGTTGTCGGGGGAGGGGTCGAGAATGGCCTCCGGCGCGTCCCGCACCCCCCTCCTCTGGGCCCGAACCGGTGGCTCGGTGCGGTCCAGTAGCTCGCGGAGCATGGCCCGCTGCTCCGCCTGCCCCCGCATCAACTCCGCCGCCATCACCTCCTGCGCCTGTAGCATCCGGGCCAGGTGCGCCACCACCTGGACCGATGAGTCCATGGTCCTCTGGGCGTGTGTGCCGACCCCCTCTCTGTGCCCCACGTTGGGCGCCAGATGTAGCAGTTTCTAGGCACAGAGGGAGGTTGACACAGAGGAATGGTGCAGAATAATAGTTTTATTTAGTCCAACACCGCTCAGCACCGTCACTGACGTGCTGAGCCAGTCTTTCCCCCACTCCCGCTGTCTCTCCCTTTCGGGACCCGCTATTCCGCTCCTTGGCTGAGCCCTCGCTCTCGCCCCGCTATTCCGCTCCTTGGCTGAGCCCTCGCTCCCGCCCCGCTAGTCCGCTCCTTGGCTGAGCCCTCGCTCCCGCTATTCCGCTCCTTGGCTGAGCCCTCGCTCTCGCCCCGCTATTCCGCTCCTTGGCTGAGCCCTCGCTCCCGCCCCGCTAGTCCGCTCCTTGGCTGAGCCCTCGCTCCCGCCCCGCTAGTCCTCCCTTTCGGGACCCGCTCCGTCCGTCCGGCTCCCTGCACCTCACCCCCTTTCGGGGTCTCGTGCTGGCTCGCCGCGGCTCTCTCTCTCTCGGTCTCTCCGTGTCTCCGTGCGGCAGGTACTTCCTGCCCTACTCATCTCCCGAGGGAACAAACACACACAGGTTAAATAGACCAGTGGAACAATGAGTCTGATCACTGACACCTGTCCGTAATCAGCCCATCATAACGAGCCTGATCACTGACACCTGTCCGTAATCAACCCATCATTCCCCTCCAATGGCAGTCTGGCTCCCTCTGCAGGCCAGAACGCGCCATGTTCCCCACAGACCATAAGAACCTGAACTACATCAAGTCGGCCAGGCGGTTGAACTCCCGTCAGGCACGCTGGGCCCTGTTCCTCGGGCGGTTCAACTTCCTCCTCACGTTCCGTCCGGGCTCCCTGAACGCCAAGGCGGACTCCCTTTCTCGACTCCATGCTGCAGAGGAGGAACCCACCACTCCTGACACCATCGTTCCATCCTCCCGGGTCGTTGGAGTGGTCACCCTGGAGATCGAGGCGGTGGTCAGAGCTGCACAGCGCACCCAGCCAGATCCCCGACCGGGGTCCCCCGGCCGTCTCTTCGTCCCGGACGCCGTCAGGACCAAGGTGATGCAGTGGGGCCACGCCAGCCGCTTCGCCTGCCATCCTGGGGCCCTACGCACACTGTCCTTCCTGCGCCGGCGGTTCTGGTGGTCCACCATGGCCGCGAACGTCAGGGAGTTCGTCTCGGCCTGCCCTACCTGCGCTCGCAGCAAGGCATCCCACCGGCCGCCTTCAGGACTGCTGCGGCCTCTACCCGTGCCCGGTCGACCGTGGTCCCACCTCGCCATGGACTTCGTGACCGGCCTTCCCCCGTCTCTAGGCAACACGGTCATCCTTACCATCGTGGACCGCTTCTCCAAGTCCGTGCGGTTGGTAGCTCTGGCAAAGCTACCGACCTCGGCGGAGACGGCGGAGCTACTCACCACCCACGTCTTCCGCCTTTACGGGCTTCCCCAGGATGTGGTTTCCGACCGTGGCCCCCAGTTCACGTCCAAGGTGTGGCAGGCCTTCTGTTCTGGGATTGGGGCCACGACCAGCCTCTCCTCCGGCTACCATCCCCAGACCAATGGGCAGGCGGAGAGAGCCAACCAGAGCCTGGAGTCGGCACTCCGCTGCATGTCCTCCCTCCATCCATCCTCCTGGAGCAAGGACCTACCCTGGGTGGAGTACTCTCTAAACGCCATGGTAAATGAAGCCACCGGCCGGTCCCCCTTCGAGTGCTCCTTGGGGTACCAGCCACCCCTGCTTTCTACCCAGGAGGGCGAAGCGTCGGTACCATCGGTCCAGGCACACCTCCTTCGCTGTCGTCGGGTCTGGACCTCCGTACGCTCGGCCTTGCTTCGGGCCACCGCCCGAACTACCCGAAGCGCCAACCGTCGTCGCACTCCAGCTCCTGTGTACCAGGTGGGCCAGAGGGTCTGGCTCTCCACGGCGGATCTCCCCCTCAATGTCCCCTCCCGGAAGTTGGCGTCGAGATACATCGGCCCCTACGCCATCGACCGGGTCATCAACCCCGCTGCCATCCGGCTGGTCCTCCCTCACTCCCTCCGTCGGATCCACCCGGTGTTCCATGTCTCCCGGGTTAAGCCCCATGTCGCCAGCGACCTGATGCCACCAGCCCCTGCACCGCCCCCTCCTCAGTTGGTGGATGGCCACCCCCAGTGGGCGGTAAGGAAAATCCTCAGGGTTCGTCGCTGTGGCCGGGGTTTCCAGTACCTGGTGGACTGGGAAGGATATGGCCCAGAGGAACGGAGCTGGATTCCCCGGTCCCAGATCATGTCCCCAGTCCTCCTCAGGGACTTCTATCGGGCCCACCCGGATGCTCCGGGCCGGTCGCCAGGAGGCTCCCCCTCGGGGGGGGGTCCTGCTACGGCTGGGCCTTCAGACACGCCCTCCCCCGCCCCCACAGCTCGAGCACCCGCCCCCACAACTCGAGCACAGCGTGCTCTCCGCCGCAGGTGAAGCTCGTTCCCGGTAATTGGATGGTTATCCAGCCACAGCCAAACCAGCACACCTGTCTCCACTCCCAATCAACCCTCTGGCTACATCTACCCTGGACTCCCTTCATTCATCGTCAGTTCTTCCCTAAGAATGACCTGGCAAGTATCCTCTGTGACTAGTCGTGAACTTTGCTCTCGTGCCTAATTTTGTGATTCGTTTAAATCTTATGTACTGGCCTACCGTGGAGACTTACCCAGTTTTTCTGTTCCTCCACAGCCCACGCCAACCACTACCGCCAGCCCGCCAGGTTGAAACCCCCGGACTCATCCTTTCAGTTTTTCCACTGTAAATAAATACCCTACGGGGCTTCACAGTATTCTGCCTCCGTTGTCGTGTCCTTGAGCCCCCTCACCACCGTGGCATAACAGTCACAGCTGCTACTAGAACTGTCTAACTTATCTTAGTTGATGATGTCACAGCTGCTACTAGAACTGTCTAACTTCTCTTAGTTGATGATGTCACAGCTGCTACTAGAACTGTCTAACTTCTCTTAGTTGATGATGTCACAGCTGCTACTAGAACTGTCTAACTTCTCTTAGTTGATGATGTCAAAGCTGCTACTAGAACTGTCTAACTTCTCTTAGTTGATGATGTCACAGCTGCTACTAGAACTGTCTAACGTCTCTTAGTTGATGATGTCACAGCTGCTACTAGAACTGTCTAACTTCTCTTAGTTGATGATGTCACAGCTGCTACTAGAACTGTCTAACTTCTCTTAGTTGATGATGTCACAGCTGCTACTAGACCTGTCTAACTTATCTTAGTTGATGATGTCACAGCTGCTACTAGAACGGTCTAACTTCTCTTAGTTGATGATGTCACAGCTGCTACTAGAACTGTCTAACTTCTCTTAGTTGATGATGTCACAGCTGCTACTAGAACTGTCTAACTTCCCTTAGTTGATGATGTCACAGCTGCTACTAGAACTGTCTAACTTCTCTTAGTTGATGATGTCACAGCTGCTACTAGAACTGTCTAACTTCTCTTAGTTGATGATGTCACAGCTGCTACTAGAACTGTCTAACGTCTCTTAGTTGATGATGTCACAGCTGCTACTAGAACTGTCTAACTTCTCTTAGTTGATGATGTCACAGCTGCTACTAGAACTGTCTAACTTCTCTTAGTTGATGATGTCACAGCTGCTACTAGACCTGTCTAACTTCTCTTAGTTGATGATGTCACAGCTGCTACTAGAACTGTCTAACTTCTCTTAGTTGATGATGTCACAGCTGCTACTAGACCTGTCTAACTTCTCTTAGTTGATGATGTCACAGCTGCTACTAGAACTGTCTAACTTCTCTTAGTTGATGATGTCACAGCTGCTACTAGAACTGTCTAACTTCTCTTAGTTGATGATGTCACAGCTGCTACTAGAACTGTCTAACTTCTCTTAGTTGATGATGTCACAGCTGCTACTAGACCTGTCTAACTTCTCTTAGTTGATGATGTCACAGCTGCTACTAGACCTGTCTAACTTCTCTTAGTTGATGATGTTACAGCTGCTACTAGAACTGTCTAACTTCTCTTAGTTGATGATGTCACAGCTGCTACTAGAACTGTCTAACTTCTCTTAGTTGATGATGTCACAGCTGCTACTAGACCTGTCTAACTTCTCTTAGTTGATGATGTCACAGCTGCTACTAGAACTGTCTAACTTCCCTTAGTTGATGATGTCACAGCTGCTACTAGAACTGTCTAACTTCTCTTAGTTGATGATGTCACAGCTGCTACTAGAACTGTCTAACTTCTCTTAGTTGATGATGTCACAGCTGCTACTAGAACTGTCTAACGTCTCTTAGTTGATGATGTCACAGCTGCTACTAGAACTGTCTAACTTCTCTTAGTTGATGATGTCACAGCTGCTACTAGAACTGTCTAACTTCTCTTAGTTGATGATCTCACAGCTGCTACTAGAACTGTCTAACTTCTCTTAGTTGATGATGTCACAGCTGCTACTAGAACTGACTAACTTCTCTTAGTTGATGATGTCACAGCTGCTACTAGACCTGTCTAACTTCTCTTAGTTGATGATGTCACAGCTGCTACTAGAACTGTCTAACTTCTCTTAGTTGATGCAGGCCCGTCACTATGGGCGGGCCTCAGGGGGCCAGGCCCCCCCACAGACGTGCTGGTGCCCCCCCAACTGGCAGCCAGATATTAAAAAAAAAAAAAAAAAAAATCTAAAAATATTATTCATATTTTATGTTAAATGAAGACATTAAAATTGAGAAACAATAGTGTGTTTTTCATTTTGTTGGACGGGATTCTAGTGACAACCAATCATTTGAAAGTTGAAAGTTGAAAGTTGCACGTTACGCACGCTGCTGCTCCCGCCATTTCAGTTGTGTGAGGCGAGGCGAGCACTGAGCAGTTGAGTGAAATCTGCGCTTTTTGATGGATAAAGCTTTTTGAATAAAGATGGATATAAGAAAGTGGATTACCGGTAAATCCTCGAAAGGTGCAGCTGCACCCAACCCCGATGGACATACGTAGCACCAGCATTAGCGACTGTGGGCAGCCTGACACTAGCACCCCGACGGCTACCACTAGTGAGGTAAGTCCTACTAGCCCAACTGTTAGGGCTAGGGCTACTACTAGCCTTGCTAGCCCCCCGATGAAAGTTTTGTTACTTTTCGAGCCACCAAACAGACTGCTACAAAGCGAGAACATGGACCTGTTCACTGCGGTTACTCTTGTGAACAGTGCATCTGAATGCATAAAATCACTGCGCACAGAGGATGAGTTTACTGCGCTCTGGGACCTCTGCTCTCCTCCAGCCTCAGCCACTGACGAGGCTGGTCCCAGCTGTCCAACTAAGAGAAGACGCACAATTAACAAGAGCTTTGGTGCATTTGTAGTTGAAGGAACGGTTGGACAGTCACAGAGGGACACTGGCGAAAAGACAGAGTTCCTGAGAGTGTTTTACAGTGTTATTGATGCTGTGCAAGGAGAGATGGATGCGCGTTTTGGAGAGCGCAGCTGCAAGCTCATTGGTGCGCTGGCTGCTTTAAACCCAGAGGCCGAGGATTTCATGGATCCATCGAAGGTCACTCCTCTCCTAAGATTAGCTCGAACTGAAGTGGTTGAATCTGAATATGCTGTGGCTCGTGGTAGGTTCCTGGTAAAGAAGATGGAGGACACCTCGTTTCCCCCCAAAGATGGACAATGGACAATAGCCAATATTCTCAGTATACATTCCACTCAGCACTCCAGGCCATGCCAACTGTCATCCAAGCTTATACACTCGCCCTAACTTTGGGAGCGTCTACCGCGACTTGTGAAAACTATTTTTCAACACTTAAAAATGTTTTCTCTGAGCATCGGCGCAGCATGTTGCACAAGCGCAAGGCTCAACTGATTCAGCTTGCCTTCGAAAAGGACCTCACCCACAAGTTCAAGGATGAGTGGAAGGACTTACTGATGAGGAGATTCAGCACTGAAAAACGCCGCCTCCTTCTTTTCTGAGCCGGGTGTGTGTGTGTGTCAGTGGCGTAGCGGACGGGCCCGCAAGCGACGCGCCGCGGGGGGGCCCCAGCCACTAGGGGGCCCCCTAACATTGGATCAATTATTATTTTTATTTTTTTATAATTTAAAAATATATAAAACAAAGAAAATAAGTGGCCCTTTATTGTGTCAACCTTAATTTTAATATATAGGCCTATATTAAAAAATATATACATGGTTAGCCGTATCCAATAGCAACATGACTTTGAAGTCACACGTAGGCAGCTAGACACAAGGAAAATGAGCAAGCGAAAATACAATACAAAGTACAATAAGCATTCTTTAGGTGGTGATAGATTCTCTATTCGGACATTATAGCCGCTATATGTGGGACTGTCGGTCCGATATTGTAAAAAAATCCAATTAAAAATGTATGTTTATGGAAGTACATGTCTCAAGTATTATCTCGGCGGTTAGTCGAGTGAAAGAAAAACAACATACAGATGATAATTCACACAATATAATACCACGAAAGCGTACAGCACTAAACAATAACATTTATTTGGGCAGCATCATACTCAAACTCAGGCAGAAAGGCAGGGTCCGGCCAGGTTCACAGTCACAGGCTGTCAGTGCATCATACAGGTACATAATTCAGCATGGTTAGGCTATATATAGCTGTTTCTTTTTCTATTCTACTATTCTATTCTACTTCTGCTGTCTGCGTCTCCCTGGGTATTCCTAGACCAGATGGCAAACAGTAAAGAAATGCCACAATATACCAGGACTTAAGAAACGAGATGTCCAACAAAGGATTTGACTAACCCTGGCCAATTTTACGCAACAAGTAGACTCTGATGCAGCGGAGACAGGGTTGCCAGATTGGCTGGTTTTTGGTGGATTTAGAAGTTTTTAGATTGATTAGGTTGGAAATTCTCAATCCCATCTGGCAACCCTTAGCGGAGAGTCTACAGATATGTTTACAGATATCACACTGCTGTGCACACCACACTTTGTTAAAATAAATAAAGCTTGTACTATTCTACTTATAATACATTCTACTGATATAGTGTAGTCTACCATTTGGTTTTAGTTATGGGCTATTGCTCTCACTTGTTTGTACCTTTTGCTAAGTCAAGCATTTAGAATGTAGAGTGCATATTGCGAAATTTCGCAACGTCAATAACGCATCGGCCTCTAAAAAACGCACTTTTTATTTTTTTTTATTTTTACTCCGTTGCGAAAGGGCCCCCGTCGCCACCTTGCGGGGGGGCCCCGGGATTTTGCGCTACGCCACTGGTGTGTGTGTGTCCGTGTGAGCACACGCCGTGGTGATGTTTTGCTAGTTGTATTCTCGACAGCTTTTTCAACTGGAGAGATGAGCTGTTTGCACGGTTATGCTATATTTAATGTGCTTTGTGTATAACGTGTTCAATGATGAGGATCTGGCTGATCCTATTTGCTGTAGATGGGTGGTTTTAATGTGATGATCACACGATCGGTCGGTCATACTGTATCCCTTTTGGAAGTGCACTGATTGCGTGCCAGTCTCCTAATTTTAGTTACGTAGGCTATCCCTGGCATTTATTTAATTCTTGTTCTTGTAAGTGTGCCGGGTTGGTGCCAATTATTGACCTGTGCGCATTGTAATGCACAACTTGGCCTCTCCACGCTATAAAGTAACTTGCATTCAAATAATTTTAGCTTAGGCCTACTCGGGTCGACAAGGCCTTGTAATAAACCAGCTTCGCCTGTGTTTATTGTTATGTTATTTGCTGCATTCTGATAATTTTAGGTCTAGTCTTCATCGGTAGGCTACGTGTCCAATTTAGCCTCTGCAACCTACTATGCATGTCAGTGTTGCATGACGAATACCATAGCATATCGGATTATATAAAATAGTTAATAATAATTGTGCCCCCCCATGCAGTTCATTGGCCCACCCTAAGACTGGGCCCTGGTGACGGGTCTGAGTTGATGATGTCACAGCTGCTACTAGAACTGTCTAACTTCTCTTAGTTGATGATGTCACAGCTGCTACTAGACCTGTCTAACTTCTCTTAGTTGATGATGTCACAGCTGCTACTAGACCTGTCTAACTTCTCTTAGTTGATGATGTTACAGCTGCTACTAGACCTGTCTAACGTCTCTTAGTTGATGATGTCACAGCTGCTACTAGAACTGTCTAACGTCTCTTAGTTGATGATGTCACAGCTGCTACTAGAACTGTCTAACGTCTCTTAGTTGATGATGTCACAGCTGCTACTAGAACTGTCTAACGTCTCTTAGTTGATGATGTCACAGCTGATGGCAGCAGCAGAATGTGTTCTGAAGAGAACAAGAACATCTTGTCTGCTTGAGAACAAACACCTCTGAATTCACTTGGAAGCAGTTGGATACAGTTGGCCCTTCTTCATACAGTTGGATGGCTCTTCTCCATACAGTTAGACAATGACCCAAAACATGCTGCCATAGCAACTAGAGAGATTTCCAGAGCCAAAGAATGTAAGGTTCTTCACTGGCCAAGTCAATCTCAGAATCAGATTTAAATCCAACTGAACATGCATCTCATTTTCTGAAGAGGGGACTTCAGGCAAAAAGTGGTCAAAACAAACAACGGTTGAAGATGGCTGCAGTGACAGAGCATCACCATGGTTACAGTCCAGGCCTGACAGAGCATCACCATGGTTACAGTCCAGGCCTGACAGAGCATCACCAGAGAAGATACCCAGCGTCTAGTGGTGGGATCAATGGGTCGCAGATTTCAGGCAGTTATTGCATGTGAAGGGTTGTCGACCAAGTGCTTAACATGAGCGCTTTATTTTTTACATTATATTATGTGCTTTTCCAAACATTTCGAGCCCTGAAATAGAGGGAGTATGTTTAAAAAGGGTTATTTTATCAGAAAGAAAATTAATGAAATGAATGAAATCTGAGAATCTCTACTTTGACATTGCCGCATCGTAATTATTTCATTTAAAATCCAAACTGCTGGAGAATAGAGATAAAAGCAGACCACACGCCTCCTCTTTCCAGTCCTTCTGGAGGTGACCTCATAATCAAAGGGATATCATGGATCGCTTTTACTGTAACAAATTATATCTCTCTGAGGTAAAAGTAATTAATTATAGAAACCCCCGGAAATCCTTGACTCCCCACGTTCCTTCATGATGTGACCAGAGAGCCACGCCTGTCAGAGGACCAACGGCTCATTACTGAATCCAACAGGTGGACAGGCAGATAAAAGCTTTCATTTATATGGAAATGGGAAGGGTAACAAATCCATTATTGTCATTTGAATAAAGGACGGCCTCTTCTCTTCTCTCCCTCCTGTGCTTCATTTCTCTCATCCCTTCATCCCTCCATCCCAGTCAGGGCAGTTGTAGTCGCTGCCTCCCTGGCTGAAGGAGACGCCTCCTCCCTCCCTTTGTGTCAACAGATTACAACACAAACCGTCTGTGGACGAGACGCTGACTAACTGGGCGACGATGCAGATTTGAAATCTGATATTTTAATAAAAACTGTGTGTCTCTCTAAGGAAGACTGGCCGTGATTAATCAGCTGTGGCTCCAACAAGCTCAGCTTCTTTAAAATGGAAATCAATCCCAGAAGCCATTAGCCTTCGCCGCCTGTGTATCTTAATAAGACTTCCTCTCAATCAGCCTTCACTTCCTCGTTGGGATAATTGCAACGTTTGAGAGGGAGGACATTATCTCCTGGCGCTGGAAGAGTAAGCTACAGGGTCATTTCATTCTACGGTTTGAATTTCCCATCTATCAAAGTCTGTTTGATGATAAACGGCAGTGGGTTTATAAAACAGAGGGGGAAATCTCTCTTTCTCTCTCTCACTCCTCTCTTTCTCTCTCTCTCTTACTCACTCACATCTCTTTCTCTCTTTCTCTCTCTCTTACTCTCTCACATCTCTTTCTCTCTTTCTCTCTCTCTCTCTCTTACTCTCTCACATCTCTGTATCTCTCTCTCTCTCTGTCTCTCTCTCTCTCACATCTCCATCTCTCTCTCTCTTTCTCTCTCTCTCCATCTCTCTCATTCTCTTTCTCTCCTGGAAATCTGCCATTTTATATTCAAACATGTTCATTTCAGTGGTAAAAGGAAGGGGGTAATGTTGAGGCATAATTATGAAAACCTTTGAGAAATCATCTGGGTTTTAGATCTTCCTTCCTGTCCGTTGGACTTCCTGGTCCTCTCTCCCCGTTCCGTATCTATGCAGAAGCTGTCATGTGGTGTGTGAAGCCGGTACTGAGACGGCCTGAGCTCCAGTGTCA
This sequence comes from Nansenia antarctica, assembly GCF_963989245.1. NCBI lineage: Eukaryota > Metazoa > Chordata > Actinopteri > Argentiniformes > Microstomatidae > Nansenia > Nansenia antarctica. The sequence continues at coordinate 3,909,955 of NC_137692.1, read as the reverse complement.
TGTGGTGTGTGAAGTCGGTACTGAGACGCCCTGAGCTCCAGTGGATGTGAGAGGCAGCTGTGGAAGGGCAGAGAAGCTCTTTCTGAGACTGGGGTTGAAGCTTCAGAGGGAGAGAGGGCTTATCTAAAGCCAGCCAGGACTCACACTCAGGAGAGGCTCATCGCTAGGAGAGTAGAAGGGCCCAACTCTTCACAGTAATCTCTCCTTTCCTGTCTGGGCCTTTCTATTGGATGTGAAGGAGCCTCTCTTTGGAGTCTCGCTACAGGGGGTTCTAAATAAAGCACCAGACAACAAGGTCAAGTACTCTCCCAAGCACTGTCTCTATTTCTCTCTCTCTCTGTCTCTCTCTCTTCCTCTCTCTCTATTTGTCTATTTCTCTCTCTCTATTTCTCTCTCTCTCTCTGTCTCCCTCTCTTTCTCTCTTTCTCTCTCTCACCCTCTCCCCCGACCCTCTCTCCATCCTCCCTGTGTCAGATGTGTGATGGTGTCATGGTCGTGCAGGTGACTCAGACAGTCAACATGACCTTCCTCTCCCCAGAGACAGAACAGTGATGAGGAGGCACAGCCAGAGAGCTGCAGAGTCTGAACCAGGCTGGAGGCTCAGCCAGCTGTGGCCAGTCCATCACTGTTACACCTCCATCTGGAGACTCACACTCACACACTCCACCTCTACACACACTCACACACTCCACCTCTACACACACTCACACACTCCACTTCTACACACACTCACACACTCCACGTCTACACACACTCACACACTCCACATCTACACACACTCACACACTCCACGTCTACACACACTCACACACTCCACATCTACACACACTCACACACTCCACGTCTACACACACTCACACACTCCACGTCTACACACACTCACACACTCCACATCTACACACACTCACACACTCCACGTCTACACACACTCCACGTCTACACACACTCCACGTCTACACACACTCACACACTCCACGCTTCCCATTATAAAGACATTTGACTCCAGAGGCTCTTATAGTAGGTAAAAAAGGCACGGCTGTTCTGGTGTTAAATCATCCTCCCCTAGCTGCCTCATTGACTAATAGGCGATGGCTTCAGACAGGAAGGCTATCCTCTGTTAGCCACCAGAGCTCAACCAGGGGCGTTAACTCTGGCAGCTAAAACTAGCCTACCTGTCTTAGAGGAGGAGGTGTTGTAAGGGAGGTCACCCCCACGTTGTCTTAGAGGAGGCGGTGTTGTAAGGGAGGTCACCCCCACATTGTCTTAGAGGAGGAGGTGTTGTAAGGGAGGTCACCCCCACGTTGTCTTAAAGGAGGAGGTGTTGTAAGGGAGGTCACCCCCACGTTGGGGATCGTATCCAGTGTCGGCTGCTTTAACATCCGTAGTTGTATCCGTGTTAGAGGTCAGAGGTCAGGCCTGTCCCCCCTCCCCCCTCCCCTGAGCCAGGCCTGTTTCCTCCTCTAATCCCTGGGATGTGTGGGGGGGGGGGCCTAGGGCTCCCTTCTCCTCTCTTCTCCTCTCCTCTCCTCTCATCTACTCTCTTCCCCTCCCCTATCCTCTCTTCCCTTCCCTTCCCCTCTCCTCCAACCCTCTCATCTACTCTCTGGATCCTGTGTGAGTTAGAGTACCACTCCCACCACTGTTTGGGAGAACAACAGTGTTGCACGTGCCTTACATCAGCTTGTTGTGACCAGCTGCTTATTAAGCTTCCCAAAGCTCGGTTCCCCTCTTAGGTTTTTTATTGCTACTTCGTTTTATCTACAATTAGGCTGTACTGGGAGCTGCACCCTGGCAGTGTTGGATATTACGTAATCCCTTTTCCTAATTTGACATTTCCGTGACGCTGTGCTGATGAGCAGGAACACAGCAGGAACACACACACACACACAAACACACACACACACACATACACACTCCCACACTCCCACACACACACAGCCTTTTCTTCTCCTCTTTTCTCTCTAAACTATAAACACATTTTCCCCTGACAGGCCGAGACCCTGACCAAGAGCCGTTTATCTCCCGCGGTGCTGTCAGTGTGATTACCCAGGGTGCACTGCTGCTGTTTATACGCCACCAATGAATGTGATCACCCTGAACGCCTCAAACAACCCCAACATTTGTTTCTCATTCAGAATAATATTATATATTTATATACATTAATATGTGGTTTGGCTCTACTTGTTGCACTGCTCTTGTGAGTTATCGTCCAGATTATCCAGATCACAATAATAATCAGAGAAAAGATAAAACATTGTTGATTCTCTCTCATGACAGTTCAGCACATTCTTACATGAGTACGCTAAAGTATTTTAGTTTACTGTTTACATTATGGTGAAGTGTTACCGTATGGTATTCAGCTGTTAAAATTAATGTGTTTGTGATTGTGTGGGCGGTTATCGTCATTTCAGACGTGTTTATCCAATTTGAATGTTTTACTGCCCTTGAAATAACTGTTTCTTGTGAGTCATGAAGACTGCTGCCATAACTCAACGCAGCATCTGTTAATCAGAAGAATAAAAAACGTTTTCTTTATCCTCCACCAAGTCCTGTAGTTCAACACAATAACTTCCTTTTCATTCCATATATAAAAATATAATAATATAATATAATAATATAATAAGTCATTTAGCTGACGCTTTTATCCAAAGCGACTTACATTGCAGTGAGTTCATACATCTTTCAGTATTATGGTCCCAGGGGGAATCAAATCCCCAACCTAAGCGTTGTTAGCGCCATGCTAGCACCAGCTGAGCCACAGAGGACCTCCATGTCAGTTAGCATCAGCCAGTGGCGTAGCGGACGGGCCCGCAAGCGACGCACCGCGGGGGGGCCCCAGCCACTAAGGGGCCCCCTAACATTGGATACAAACTTTTTTTTTCTTCCCAAACGCGAACGCGAACCGGCACGGTTCTTTGCCGGTGTGAAAGCCCTATATGAGGGGTTCAGCATCAGTTCGCTTCGGTGCACCTTGCTGCCTTGTCTGTCCCTGTGTCATTCACTCTCAACATGGATACAAGTACAATAAGCATTCTTTAGGTGGAGGTAGATTCTCTATTCGGACATTATAGCCGCTATATGTGGGACTGTCGGTCCGATATTGTAAAAAAAAAAAAAAAAAAAAAAAAAAATTTACGGAAGTACATGTCTCTTATCTCGGCGGTTAGTCGAGTGAAAGAAAACAACATACAGATGATAATTCACACAATATAATACCACGAAAGCGTACGGCACTAAACAATAACATTTATTTGGGCAGCATCCTACTCAAACTCAGGTAGAAGGGCAGGGTCCGGCCAGGTTCACAGTCACAGGCTGTCAGTGCATCATACAGGTACATCATTCAGCTGGTTATAGCGGTTTCTTTTTCTATTCTACTATTCTATTCTACTTCTGCTGTCTGCGTCTCCCTGGGTATTCCAGATGGCAAACAGTAAAGAAATGCCACAATATACCAGGACTTAAGAAACGAGATGTCCAACAAAGGATTTGACAAAACCCTGGCCTATTTTGCGCAACAAGTAGACTCTGATGCAGCGGAGACAGGGTTGCCAGATGGGCTGGTTTTTGGTGGATTTAGAAGTTTTTAGATTTGTTAGGTTGGAAATTCTCAATCCCATCTGGCAACCCTTAGCGGAGAGTCTACAGATTGTATGATTACAGATATCGCACTGCTGTGCACACCACACTTTGTTAAAAGAAATAAAGCTTGTACTTTTCTACTTATAATACATTCTACTGCTGTGGTCTACCATTTGGTTTTAGTTATAGGCTATTGCTCTCACTTGTTTGTACCTTTTGCTAAGTCAAGCATTTAGAATGTAGAGTGCATATTGCGAAATTTCACAACGTCAATAACGCATATCGGACTCTAAAAAACGCACGTTTTCTTTTAACCTCCGTTGCGAAAGGGCCCCCGCCGCCACCTTGCGGGGGGGCCCCGGGATTTTGCGCTACGCCACTGGCATCAGCGTGTTGTTCTCTAAACAACAGCAGCCTGACCAGGGGCGGACTGGTATCAAAAAACAGCCCTGGCATTTTCGACACAACAGCCCTATTTCCAAACGCAACACGGATTGTTAACATAAAAAGTCAGAGGACAGATGCCAAACTACCAACATGTTTGCTGTAATTATATGTATTATCAGTAGGCAGTCATCAGTCAATATCTCTTTCAATAGCCTTTTCACACCGAATGTACTTTTTTGTGCTATTTTCGGCCCAATACATGCGAATTTCGGTGCATTTTTCCTACTTCCAACTACACTTGCTCCCTGCATCCAGTTGTTGCACATTAACTGCATCGCTCTCGTCAAATTCCCCCATTCTGAAAATGAAAGCAGTGTAAAGTTAACTGCTGTTATAAACGGAATGATGACATGAGGTGCGTGTCCACTGGCGATATAGAGCTGACTACGATAGTTATGGAGATATACTCCAGTTCGATGTCCGCGCCCGCCCTGGGGTGCTATAAAACGGGCGTCCTCCGTTCCCTCATTCTCCCAAACATACAATACAGCCGGGTTTGAACAAGTCGAAGTGGGTCAGCAGCCCTATGGGGCTCCGCTCCACTCATAGAACTGGAGTATATCTCCATAACTATCCTTCTATATCGTGGAGCTCCGCCCCATAGGGGAGCTCTGCTCCTATTGGTTTAGGGCCCTGGGCATACGCGCAGAACTGCGTGGATGGCCCGGCCGATATAAAATGTTTTGGGCCGCGGTCTGCTGAAATAAGTTATTTTCAATGAAAATCACCAGAGACAAAATTACAAATATATATATATATATTTTTAATATAATACATTCTGAGCGGCCCAGAGTCTCGCGGCCCTCCTGGCATTTGCCAGGCTTGCCCGGTGGCCAGTCCGCCACTGAGCCTGACTCTCAGATATACACCTCAGTTCATTCTTCTTCTTCTACCTTTTATTTCTTAACTTGTGTTGTGGGTTTCAGTCAGGAGAACGCGGCCCAGACACAAGGAACAGACCAGGACAAGGGCACCTCTTCATTTCCATTAACACAATAACAGAGATTGATTCAGAGCTCCGCTCTACCCATCTTGATAAGTGAAGAGAAACTCGGGTTCCCAGGAGGGAAGAGGCCTGTTGAGAGGCAACGTTGCTCTATCTCACTCAGAACTCATTGTGTTCTAATAGAACTATCTCACTCAGAACTCATTGTGTTCTAATAGGGGGATTTCAGAGCTCATTGTGACCTAATAGAACTCATTGTGACCTCATAGAGGGATTTCAGAGCGCGGGTTGTTGTGATTCTCAGTGCTTCTGCAGCTCTAATGGAGTCTCAGCTTTAGCTGCAGAGTGTCTCTTTCACTCGTCCTCTCTGACACCAACACACAGACTGCAGAGGAGAGAGAAACCTTCTTCTGTCTCTGTATTAGATCAATATGTAGGGCGTGTGCATGTAGCAAGACAAGTTCCCGCTGGGACCATAACATACTGAAACATGTATGAACTCACTGCAATGTAAGATACTTTGGATAAAAGCATCAGCTGGATGATGATGATGATGATGATTATGATTATTATTATATTCAGTCAGGAGTGTGTTCGAGGAAGAAAGTATGGTCCCACTGTGCTCAACAGGTGTATCAGAGGAGCAGTGTCGTGTTGTGTGTAGTAGTGTACTGTGTACTGTAGTAGTGTAGTGTTGTGTGTTGTGTGTAGTAGTGTAGTGTTTACTGCACAATGCTTCTGAGAAGGTAAAGAAAGTCTCAGTTGCTTAATTTGATTTGATTTGATTTATTAGGATTATTACTCTTCCTGGGGTCCACGGAAAACATCTACAAATAATCATCACAAAAACATCAAACACAGAAGAATAACATCAACATACATAACACAAGAGAAAGAAGCATCAACAACAAATAACAACAAATACAAATTAGATTGAATAAAAGTCATCAATGCTCACAGCCTCAGTTGTTGGTGAGCATCACAAAACACATAACAAAGAAGAACCGTCCACTCACAACAATAAACAACAGAAATATAATTAAAACATTCAGTTAGGAGTACCAGCGGTAACTACACAAATCTAATGCGTATGATGTGTTGCTTCATTTGTGTTTTGAAACAGATTTTAGAGGCTTAGAGGAAGAAGATGTACTTTATTGATCCCTGAGGGAAATGATGATGTTTTCACAGGAGCATCTGAGACATTTGTACACTGGGGGGAGAAACTGAGGAAGGGAAATGTTTGACAATTTGGTTTGGCATCGCCCCGACTGAATCCCTACAACCACTATGACATCATACAACCATTATGACATCCAGCTTAGTTTATCGCTAGTCATCAGCAATAATGATATTTAGGAGGGTGAAAAAAAGCATTTGGAAATATATACCAACAAGATCATCTGGTAGGCTATCTACAATCCAAGATTGGATTTAAACTTAAAAAAGTGTATGAAAGTATGCCAAGTTATAGTGTTGCTGCCATGACAACCACACAGTGCTGTATACTAGTAGGATAAAGGTACAAAATGGAGGTTGAGTGCAGGCCCGTCACTATGGGCGGGCCTCAGGGGGCCAGGCCCCCCCACAGACGTGCTGGTGCCCCCCCAACTGGCAGCCAGATATTAAAAAAAAAAAAAAAAAAAATCTAAAAATATTATTCATATTTTATGTTAAATGAAGACATTAAAATTGAGAAACAATAGTGTGTTTTTCATTTTGTTGGACGGGATTCTAGTGACAACCAATCATTTGAAAGTTGAAAGTTGAAAGTTGCACGTTACGCACGCTGCTGCTCCCGCCATTTCAGTTGTGTGAGGCGAGGCGAGCACTGAGCAGTTGAGTGAAATCTGCGCTTTTTGATGGATAAAGCTTTTTGAATAAAGATGGATATAAGAAAGTGGATTACCGGTAAATCCTCGAAAGGTGCAGCTGCACCCAACCCCGATGGACATACGTAGCACCAGCATTAGCGACTGTGGGCAGCCTGACACTAGCACCCCGACGGCTACCACTAGTGAGGTAAGTCCTACTAGCCCAACTGTTAGGGCTAGGGCTACTACTAGCCTTGCTAGCCCCCCGATGAAAGTTTTGTTACTTTTCGAGCCACCAAACAGACTGCTACAAAGCGAGAACATGGACCTGTTCACTGCGGTTACTCTTGTGAACAGTGCATCTGAATGCATAAAATCACTGCGCACAGAGGATGAGTTTACTGCGCTCTGGGACCTCTGCTCTCCTCCAGCCTCAGCCACTGACGAGGCTGGTCCCAGCTGTCCAACTAAGAGAAGACGCACAATTAACAAGAGCTTTGGTGCATTTGTAGTTGAAGGAACGGTTGGACAGTCACAGAGGGACACTGGCGAAAAGACAGAGTTCCTGAGAGTGTTTTACAGTGTTATTGATGCTGTGCAAGGAGAGATGGATGCGCGTTTTGGAGAGCGCAGCTGCAAGCTCATTGGTGCGCTGGCTGCTTTAAACCCAGAGGCCGAGGATTTCATGGATCCATCGAAGGTCACTCCTCTCCTAAGATTAGCTCGAACTGAAGTGGTTGAATCTGAATATGCTGTGGCTCGTGGTAGGTTCCTGGTAAAGAAGATGGAGGACACCTCGTTTCCCCCCAAAGATGGACAATGGACAATAGCCAATATTCTCAGTATACATTCCACTCAGCACTCCAGGCCATGCCAACTGTCATCCAAGCTTATACACTCGCCCTAACTTTGGGAGCGTCTACCGCGACTTGTGAAAACTATTTTTCAACACTTAAAAATGTTTTCTCTGAGCATCGGCGCAGCATGTTGCACAAGCGCAAGGCTCAACTGATTCAGCTTGCCTTCGAAAAGGACCTCACCCACAAGTTCAAGGATGAGTGGAAGGACTTACTGATGAGGAGATTCAGCACTGAAAAACGCCGCCTCCTTCTTTTCTGAGCCGGGTGTGTGTGTGTGTCAGTGGCGTAGCGGACGGGCCCGCAAGCGACGCGCCGCGGGGGGGCCCCAGCCACTAGGGGGCCCCCTAACATTGGATCAATTATTTTTTTTATTTTTTTATAATTTAAAAATATATAAAACAAAGAAAATAAGTGGCCCTTTATTGTGTCAACCTTAATTTTAATATATAGGCCTATATTAAAAAATATATACATGGTTAGCCGTATCCAATAGCAACATGACTTTGACGTCACACGTAGGCAGCTAGACACAAGGAAAATGAGCAAGCGAAAATACAATACAAAGTACAATAAGCATTCTTTAGGTGGTGATAGATTCTCTATTCGGACATTATAGCCGCTATATGTGGGACTGTCGGTCCGATATTGTAAAAAAATCCAATTAAAAATGTATGTTTATGGAAGTACATGTCTCAAGTATTATCTCGGCGGTTAGTCGAGTGAAAGAAAAACAACATACAGATGATAATTCACACAATATAATACCACGAAAGCGTACAGCACTAAACAATAACATTTATTTGGGCAGCATCATACTCAAACTCAGGCAGAAAGGCAGGGTCCGGCCAGGTTCACAGTCACAGGCTGTCAGTGCATCATACAGGTACATAATTCAGCATGGTTAGGCTATATATAGCTGTTTCTTTTTCTATTCTACTATTCTATTCTACTTCTGCTGTCTGCGTCTCCCTGGGTATTCCTAGACCAGATGGCAAACAGTAAAGAAATGCCACAATATACCAGGACTTAAGAAACGAGATGTCCAACAAAGGATTTGACTAACCCTGGCCAATTTTACGCAACAAGTAGACTCTGATGCAGCGGAGACAGGGTTGCCAGATTGGCTGGTTTTTGGTGGATTTAGAAGTTTTTAGATTGATTAGGTTGGAAATTCTCAATCCCATCTGGCAACCCTTAGCGGAGAGTCTACAGATATGTTTACAGATATCACACTGCTGTGCACACCACACTTTGTTAAAATAAATAAAGCTTGTACTATTCTACTTATAATACATTCTACTGATATAGTGTAGTCTACCATTTGGTTTTAGTTATGGGCTATTGCTCTCACTTGTTTGTACCTTTTGCTAAGTCAAGCATTTAGAATGTAATTCTAAATTACATTAAATTAAATTAAATTGCATATTGCGAAATTTCGCAACGTCAATAACGCATCGGCCTCTAAAAAACGCACTTTTTATTTTTTTTTATTTTTACTCCGTTGCGAAAGGGCCCCCGTCGCCACCTTGCGGGGGGGCCCCGGGATTTTGCGCTACGCCACTGGTGTGTGTGTGTCCGTGTGAGCACACGCCGTGGTGATGTTTTGCTAGTTGTATTCTCGACAGCTTTTTCAACTGGAGAGATGAGCTGTTTGCACGGTTATGCTATATTTAATGTGCTTTGTGTATAACGTGTTCAATGATGAGGATCTGGCTGATCCTATTTGCTGTAGATGGGTGGTTTTAATGTGATGATCACACGATCGGTCGGTCATACTGTATCCCTTTTGGAAGTGCACTGATTGCGTGCCAGTCTCCTAATTTTAGTTACGTAGGCTATCCCTGGCATTTATTTAATTCTTGTTCTTGTAAGTGTGCCGGGTTGGTGCCAATTATTGACCTGTGCGCATTGTAATGCACAACTTGGCCTCTCCACGCTATAAAGTAACTTGCATTCAAATAATTTTAGCTTAGGCCTACTCGGGTCGACAAGGCCTTGTAATAAACCAGCTTCGCCTGTGTTTATTGTTATGTTATTTGCTGCATTCTGATAATTTTAGGTCTAGTCTTCATCGGTAGGCTACGTGTCCAATTTAGCCTCTGCAACCTACTATGCATGTCAGTGTTGCATGACGAATACCATAGCATATCGGATTATATAAAATAGTTAATAATAATTGTGCCCCCCCATGCAGTTCATTGGCCCACCCTAAGACTGGGCCCTGGTGACGGGTCTGGTTGAGTGTAAGTGTCCAGCCTGTGTCTGTCCTGTGTTCATTAACAGACAGATCAGATGTGTGTTAGCCTAGCTGTGCTGTGTTCATTAACAGACAGATCAGATATGTGTTAGCCTAGCTGTCCTGTGTTCATTAACAGACAGATCAGATGTGTGTTAGCCTAGCTGTGCTGTGTTCATTAACAGACAGATCAGATATGTGTTAGCCTAGCTGTACTGTGTTCATTAACAGACAGATCAGATGTGTGTTAGCCTAGCTGTACTGTGTTCATTAACAGACAGATCAGATGTGTGTTAGCCTAGCTGTACTGTGTACATTAACAGACAGATCAGATGTGTGTTAGCCTAGTTGTACTGTGTTCATTAACAGACAGATCAGATGTGTGCCTAGTTGTACTGTGTTCATTAACAGACAGATCAGATGTGTGTTAGCCTAGCTGTACTGTGTTCATTAACAGACAGATCAGATGTGTGTTAGCCTAGCTGTACTGTGTTCATTAACAGACAGATCAGATGTGTGTTAGCCTAGCTGTACTGTGTTCATTAACAGACAGATCAGATGTGTGTTAGCCTAGCTGTACTGTGTTCATTAACAGACAGATCAGATGTGTGTTAGCCTAGTTGTACTGTGTTCATTAACAGACAGATCAGATGTGTGCCTAGTTGTACTGTGTTCATTAACAGACAGATCAGATGTGTGTTAGCCTAGCTGTACTGTGTTCATTAACAGACAGATCAGATGTGTGTTAGCCTAGCTGTACTGTGTTCATTAACAGACAGATCAGATGTGTGTTAGCCTAGCTGTACTGTGTTCATTAACAGACAGATCAGATGTCTGTTAGCCTAGCTGCTGCCGCTGCTGCTGTTTACTCTCTTCTTCACCCTCACACCTCTCCTGGATCTGATACAGGATTTCCATTAGTCCAGACTCTTAATCCTGTGGCGTCGACAACAGCAGCTAATTAGCATAGACAATTACAGCAGCCTATCCACCCCTGTCTCATCAACAACCAGAGCCCAGAGTGGACGCCTTGCATTTCAATTAGCCAATTAAGGGGACGCGTGTCCCCTGGTTACCTGCGATACGGTTCACAGAGTTTGAACTTGGAGTGTGGAATCGTAAAAGAAACAAATGCACCGCTGCACTATGAGATGTTGTTCTCTGCTTTCTGCTGACGCAGGTGGTTACCTTGTCATAGAAACAAGAAAGAAAAGAAAGAAGCAACACTTACATAACTTAACATAACATTACATAACAACACTTAAACCTACTAGAAGATCCAGAAGCAACACTTAGATAAACACCTCAGTCAGAGTCTTCAGAAACCTCAGTCCAGCTTTGATTGGACAATTAGCTTCCTAGCGGCCGATAAGGCTAATTTATCTAGACACAGACGTGTCAGTCAAGTAACTCAACCTCAGCTGGACGTTTCTCCCTGAGGCGAACAGACATAATAATTCTGTTGAACATAATTAACGTGTTGAATATAATTCCTGCAAAATCATCCGCCTAAGTGATAATGACAAAGAGAAGAAATAGAGGAGTAAAAAGAGGTGGTTCATCGTCAGGGGTCACAGACCGTCCCCAACTCAGGGAACAATCACTACCAAAGGTAAAGCATAAATCACCCTTCTTCTTTCTGATGACTGACACCATCATTCAGATAAGTGTTTCATTTCCCTTAATTCCCCTCAGCACCTGTTATCTGCCTGCCCCGTGTTCACTTCTGAGCCAGGGTGGTCTGGTGTTCTGTTCTCCTGAGCCAGGGTGGTCTGGTGTTCTGTTCTCCTGAGCCACCAGGGTGGTCTGGTGTTCTGTTCTCCTGAGCCAGGGTGGTCTGGTGTTCTGTTCTCCTGGGCCACCAGGGTGGTCTGGTGTTCTGTTCTCCTGGGCCACCAGGGTGGTCTGGTGTTCTGTTCTCACCGCCGTTTGAAGCCCGCTGAGCGTTGATGTGTTCAGACCCAGGAAGTCTGCTGTGTGCTGGAGGAGAGAAGCACCAATGAGACGCTGTCTGCATAGATTAGATTATGTAACATGTTCATGGTTAAGATGTCTGCATAGATTAGATGATGTTACGTGTTCATGGTTAAGATGGACGCTGACATCAGGGAATCAGATTCAATCAACCCCTTCGCTGCAAATCGAACCACGTTCAAAGGATTCTTTCTCCTGTAATTGAGTTACAGTACGCCTGCCCTTTTTTCTGACTAGGACTGGATCACCTCGTTGTAAACGAAGTTAAGTTAAGTAAAACTCTGACACGTTCACACCCAGGAAGCGGGGGAGAGAGAGGACAGGAAACGTGATCCAACCCTTGGAAGGTGTCACCTGCTCCTGTGTGGTTTAGCAGCAGACACAGCGACTGCTCCCTCCAGGCTGTGGGTTGGACAGTAGAAAGGCGTCCTCCCGTAGACACATCGGCAGCATCGGAGAGACACAAATCGATTTCCTGTGTAGGAAGCAGAGTAAGAGGAAATGGAGGAGGCCTCCCGTTAGCCAGATGCTCTTATTAATTAATAGTGTGGTCTCAGGAGGCGCAGACCACATGATCTGATTACCCTGGTTAGCAGATAATGAAGGCTGGAGGCGTTTCACACAGTCGACCCCGAACCACCCACAGCATTGTTGTGGATCCTCAGACCTCAACCACCCACAGCATTGTTGTGCATCTCGCTAATGGAGGCCAGAGCTCTCAACAGGGATATCTTTTCTAGGGAACAAGGCCTACCACCTCAGTGCCTCTCAGCTAGCAATTAGCTAAACATGTTATACACTTTCAAGGACTAGAGGCTATTTTCTACTAGGAATCAGCTTGAGAGTTGGCTCACTACTGCATGTCTGCACAATATCTATTGCGCTTGTTCTGTACATCATAACTGTACATATCATATTGAATCTCTTCTCATGTCTATACATCTTTTATATTCATATATATATGTATACTCACTATAATGCCTCCTACTATAATACCTTGCACTGTTTCTATATGTGCCAATTCAATAATACAATAACACAATAATACAGTACTCTAGTCGACTAGTCTAGTGAACAGTAGTGTAGTGTACTAGTCTAGTGGTACAGTAGTGTAGTGTACTAGTCTAGTGATACAGTAGTGTAGTGTACTAGTCTAGTGGTACAGTAGTGTAGTGTACTAGTCTAGTGATACAGTAGTGTACTAGTCTAGTGGTACAGTAGTGTAGTGTACTAGTCTAGTGGTACAGTAGTGTAGTGTACTAGTCTAGTGATACAGTAGTGTACTAGTCTAGTGGTACAGTAGTGTAGTGTACTAGTCTAGTGGTACAGTAGTGTAGTGTACTAGTCTAGTGGTACAGTAGTGTAGTGTACTAGTCTAGTGGTACAGTAGTGTAGTGTACTAGTCTAGTGGTACAGTAGTGTACTAGTCTAGTGGTACAGTAGTGTACTAGTCTAGTGATACAGTAGTGTAGTGTACTAGTCTAGTGGTACAGTAGTGTAGTGTACTAGTCTAGTGGTACAGTAGTGTACTAGTCTAGTGGTACAGTAGTGTAGTGTACTAGTCTAGTGGTACAGTAGTGTAGTGTACTAGTCTAGTGGTACAGTAGTGTAGTGTACTAGTCTAGTGGTACAGTAGTGTACTAGTCTAGTGGTACAGTAGTGTAGTGTACTAGTCTAGTGGTACAGTAGTGTAGTGTACTAGTCTAGTGGTACAGTAGTGTAGTGTACTAGTCTAGTGGTACAGTAGAGTAGTGTACTAGTCTAGTGGTACAGTAGTGTACTAGTCTAGTGATACAGTAGTGTAGTGTACTAGTCTAGTGGTACAGTAGTGTAGTGGTACAGTAGTGTACTAGTCTAGTGGTACAGTAGTGTACTATTCTAGTGGTACAGTAGTGTAGTGTACTAGTCTAGTGGTACAGTAGTGTACTAGTCTAGTGGTACAGTAGTGTACTAGTCTAGTGATACAGTAGTGTAGTGTACTAGTCTAGTGGTACAGTAGTGTAGTGTACTAGTCTAGTGGTACAGTAGTGTACTAGTCTAGTGGTACAGTAGTGTAGTGTACTAGTCTAGTGGTACAGTAGTGTAGTGTACTAGTCTAGTGGTATAGTAGTGTAGTGTACTAGTCTAGTGGTACAGTAGAGTAGTGTACTAGTCTAGTGGTACAGTAGTGTACTAGTCTAGTGATACAGTAGTGTAGTGTACTAGTCTAGTGGTACAGTAGTGTAGTGGTACAGTAGTGTACTAGTCTAGTGGTACAGTAGTGTACTATTCTAGTGGTACAGTAGTGTAGTGTACTAGTCTAGTGGTACAGTAGTGTAGTGTACTAGTCTAGTGGTACAGTAGTGTACTAGTCTAGTGGTACAGTAGTGTACTAGTCTAGTGGTACAGTAGTGTAGTGTACTAGTCTAGTGGTACAGTAGTGTACTAGTCTAGTGGTACAGTAGGGTAGTGTACTAGTCTAGTGAACAGCCCAGCCTGGGCAGATCTTCTCCTACATGTGTAAATGAGAGACTCAGGATGGCTGTGGGGCGACTCTCCGTCCACACGCATCATTGGGGATCTGTTTGATGGATCTAATGGTGCATGTAAGATCAGGCTGTGATTATCAGATCCATCTCCGTCCTCATTAGACTGGGCTGTTACATTAGGCCACCTCTGGTGACTCATTTAGGGAGGCAGTGAGACAGAGGTAATGACTGGGCTCTCCATATCGCCCGTTTAGCTCTGTCAATTACCAGGCCAGAGATAGCCGTTGCCATGGATGTGAGGCTGCAGCTACACACACACCATTGTTTCCTGTCTCCTTTTCATTTTTAGTTCACCTGCTCTTTGGTGCTAGATTAAACACCATTTAATCTGTAGTTCACCTGCTCTTTGGTGCTAGATTAAACACCATTTAATCTGTAGTTCACCTGCTCTTTGGTGTTAGATTAAACACCATTTAATCTGTAGTTCACCTACTCTTTGGTGCTAGATTAAACACCATTCTACACCATATGTGACAGTTTCATTAAAAGGTCCCCATCTCAAGCCCCGCGGCGGCGCAGCGGTCTAAGCATTAACCTCTAGTGCAAGCTGCCCACCGGGGACTGGGATCGAATCCCGGTCTCGCCAGACCCGGATATGGCCGGGGCTCACAGGAAGCGGCATATTGAGCGGCCGCTCCCAAAGGGGGGTATAGGACTATTTCCGGACAAGGATCCGTCGCGCAACACCGCCCCCGTCTGGTGCTGGAGTAACGGTGTCGGGCTCGAGGAGCCAGTCAGCTAGTCTGCCTGGCGATCTCCTCTGGGGCTGCCGGCCACAACGTCGTACGGCGGATCCTACGCAATAGGCAGGGGATAATTGGATGCTAGGTTGGGTTCAATTGGATACCAAATTGGGTGAAAAAGGGATAAAATCTGAAAAACTAATTAAAAAAAAATAAAAAATAAAAAACGGTCCCCATCTCGGCAATTGTGAAACCTCGCAATCGAGCCAAACAAGTCTTGTTGTGAAAAAATATGTTTTCCGCTTTTTGGCATAGGACGACAAACGAAGCGATGAAGAACCCACTCGATGTCATATCCAACAGTTTTACATTCACTAAATACCTACATTTAGTTAGCAAAGTCGGGTGGGGGGTATTATTCGTATTATTGTGGCAGTGTGTGTAGCCACGCCCACTCCAGCTGAATTTAAGTAGCCATCTGGACCTGTTGACAAATTTACAAGACGGATGCGGATGCTCTAGCTAATGCTATAAACCGAATTTATGAAGCAGCTAGAAATATCGACAGTGGGCAATTAATGAACTCCTTCATATTGGACTATACATAACGGGAACTCCGAACTCCGAATCTGACGATGACAAGAAGACAACAGGATTTCAGACATTGATCTCCACATCAGTTCACTTTCATGGGACAGTCGTCTGCAGACAGACCTTCTGCTGTGTTCTTGGGTAAGTTTTAGTGAGTTACATGTGTTGTAATATATATGGGTCAGGCAGGCGGAGTGGTCGGCAGACAGGCAGGGGGTCAAGCAGGCGGAGTGGTCGGCAGACAGGCTGGGGTCAGGCAGGCGGAGTGGTCGGCAGACAGGCAGGGTGTCAGGCAGGCGGAGTGGTCGGCAGACAGGCTGGGGGTCAGGCAGGCGGAGTGGTCTGCAGACTTGATTGATTGATTGAAAACTTTATTAGAAGATTTGCAGAAGTAGGTACATGAAAGTACATATTACATACAAGGTCAACTAACAGGATAAAAACCCAAGAAAGCCACTGGCTTATTTCAATTGGGGTCCTTGATTCTCAATTCATCGTTACATGTAAGACAGACAAAAAAACTAGTACTATCTACAAGATAATACAGACAAATAACTATTACTATCTACAAGATAAACATACATCCATCATGGGAAGAACAATACAACAAAACATAAGGTATGTACAGCGGGTAGGACAGGTGGGGACATACACCACAGGTGGGGGCGGGGGACAAAACACAAAGTATGTACAGTGGGTAGTTCGGGTCTTTTAATCTGATTTTTGATTTAGAGGGTCCAGTTACGGATTGCAGCCTCCTGTAAATGTTTTTTGAGAGTGGTTTTGAAGGTGGGCAGTGTTTTGCACTCCTTTAAGATTATAGGAAGGGCGTTCCACATTTTTACTGCATAGTTTGCAAACGAGTTTAACCCCTTGTTTGTGGTGCAACGCGGTTGAACGTGGTTCGTGGAGCTTCCTCTGGTGTTGTATGTGTGGACGTTGTTCACTTTTTGGAAGTATGTTGACAGGTACTTGGGTGTCTTTGTGGTGTAGCGTATCTTGAAGACCAGGCCCAGTGCAAGCTGCTGCACTCTGTCAACTACTCGTAGCCAATCAAGGCTAAAAAAATTAGATGTGTCCTAGGGTTGAGGCCTAGCAGAAGCCTAACCAGTTTATTTTGGGCTGTCTGGAGTCTTGTTTTATGGGCCTTTGTGGTTCTATAGTACCATGATGTTACGGCATAGTCGAAGTGACATTGAATGAGAGCTCCTGATAGGGTCCTCAGTGTGTTTTTACTGACAAGTGAGGATATCCTGTACAAGAATCTAGTTCTATGGTTCACTTTTTTGATTACTTTTGCTGCCATTTTATCTCCGGAAAGATTTGCCTCTAAGATGGAGCCCAGGTATGTAATATCCTATTTTCTTGTGATATTAATGTTACCCACTTTTATTTAAAAATTTTCAGCCTTTCTGAGTTTAGATGGGGATCCGTATAGGATGGTTTCAGTTTTACCTAGGTGTATTGATAGTTTATTGTCAGCTAGCCAGATGCAGATTCTACTCAGTTCAGTGCTTAGCGCTTTTTCCACCTGCAATATGTCCCTGTCAGAGACCAGCAGAGCCGAGTCATCCGCGAACAGGAACAAATTGCAATCACATGCTGAAGACAGGCTGGGGGTCAGCAGATTTAGCCATCCCCCTTTCCACTGGTAATAAGGAATTGGCAAGAATAGATCGATATAAATAGATCAACATAATGCAGCACTATCATGCACAGATCAGCCTTAAAACATGTAACGTTAGATATATAACGGTGCGATGTATTTCTACGGAAAGGCTGACTGACGCGGGGCTCATTCAATCTCCGCGTTCGTTATAGATACGCTTGCAGGAGCGGGTGAACTCCCGGTTCATTGAGTTTACGGTTAAAAGCATAACTTCTCGGGGTGTCAGCGCGGTGGTTCAGGGCTCAAAATGACGTTAGCAAAGGAGTATTGTGATTGTACCACCTCCATAGCCGGTGTTATTCACGGGCAAAGACGGTGCCCTTTGCGGGTTAATAACTGTGAGTTACCGTGGGTTAGGATAACAATTCAAACGTGTCCGGATAGGGGAGAGGACAGGGAATCCAAAACCATTTGAATGGTGTCGATCCTGCACTCCTATCACGGTCGACACAGCGCGGAGCGAATTCCCTGTTAAAACGATTCTCTCGCCCCGCTGTCAACGGGAGTTTCAACCAGCAGGCGCGGTGCTGCGAGCAGGCGCGGTGCTGCGAGCAGCAGCGGGTGAACTCCCGGTTCATTGAGTTTACGGTTAAAAGCATAACTTGTCGGGGTGTCAGCGCGGTGGTTAAGGGCTCAAAATGACCGTATACCGATGGTGAAGTTAGCAAAGGAGTATTGTGTTTGTACCACCTTCACAGCCGGTGTTATTCACGGGCAAAGACGGTGCATAATAGCGATTTTTGTGTTATGCTTGTTGTAAATAAAAGTTCTATGATGCATTGAAATGACATTAAACTAAGATAATACGATGGTCAGCATAATTTTTTTCGAATCTTTATTAATAAGCTATTACAGAAACTGTAGTGACATTTTCCAAGAGCGAATGTGGTATATAAAGATGGGTCTTCGTCGTCATCGTTGGCATCGCGAATCCTATGGCCGGAAAGGGCAGAACCTATGGCCGGAACCGGAAGGAAAATATGGTACCTACATCGGAATGCAATACAATGTAAATTACATCGGATATCGAAAAGCAATTCAAATTAGTACCCAACACTCGAATGCAATACAATGCAAATTACACCGGATATCGAAAAGCAATGCGAATGAGTACACCGACACTCGAATGGAATACACTCATGACCAAATGTAATACGCTGCGCTCAAATGTAATACACATGCTCAATGGAATACACTCGTGACCAAATGTAATACACATGCTGAATGGAATACACTCATGACCAAATGTAATACGCTGCGCTCAAATGTAATACACATTGATTTTATTTTGGCACAAATATGCCGTATTTTTGCATTGTATTTCGTGTTACACGTGTATTGCATTCCGATGTGTGTATTGCATTTGAATGTGGCACGATCCACTCTCCATAGGTCTGAGAGGGTTTAACTTAAAATAGTGAAAAGAGGACGAGGGAGGCTAGTTTTCATTTGGTACTGTAGTCTACAGTCTGTAGATTTGTCTATTTTTTGGCTGACGATCTCTTGGTTTGCTCACTTCCTCTGGATGAAATTACAAACTTATCCATATTTTTTCTCAGGCTAGTATAGCCAGATAAAAGTATCAACCCACCTGTTAAAAGGCACCAGAATACACGAAATTGCATCTACTCTGTTAAAAAAATGTTTGGGGGGAACCCCCCAGACCCCCTTTACGCTATCCTAGTGTTCACTTTTGAAAAGCACAATACGTATGCATTCGGTTGTATGCGTGCTAAGGCTTATGTATTTGTAGCCTACTATTTTGATAGTAGGCTAATATATAGACACTTACAGCATGTGTTTCCTTCATTATAAGGCTTATATAAGGCTTTACATTTTTTGCAGCTCCAGACAGATTCGTTTTTTTGTTTTTTGGTCCAATATGGCTCTTTCAACATTTAAGGTTGCCGACCCCTGGCCTAGCCTAACAAAATATCAGAGCTGTCATTAACTACAGGGACCTATGTGCCTATGATGTCTAAGTGCTATTATTGAGGCTTATTTGTGGGATATGACAATAGGAGGAAGCAAGTAAGACAGTGAACAGCAGGGTGAATCTCTCCGCCTCTAGCCTAAGTATCTTAGTTTACCTTTAGGGTAATACTGACTACAGATCGACTCTGTTAGAAGGAAGGCCAGTCCGGGGCAGATGTCATCATAAATGACTTCAACGAATCCCTAATTTCATCACCTCGAGGATGACAAAAAGCTATCATATGGTGTCTCGAATAGCTCTAAAATTATATTCAAAGAGGTCTAAAAAAGGTCTAAAAAGGTCTTGAATTTGACTTGAACCCTGAGTGTATGATAAGACATTAAATGATTCAGATTGCGCACCTTTTATCACAGAGGGGAGGGGGGGGGGGGAGTTTTGTATCTCTGGGGGGGGGCTGATGAAAAGGTTCCTGTGAAGATCCTGAGGAACATTGGGGGCATCTGAATCATTTGTGTTAGTCAGTGTTCCTTTCCAGCCGGTGACAGACACACACAGGGGTGTTGTGGATCAGGGATTAGGGTTGTCGGTTCCCTTACATAGACTGGAGCTGATGTCCGATCTGGTGGTTATAGTTGGTGTAAGTAAGTAAGTAAAATGTATTTATACAGCACCTTTCCCAGACCAAGGGTCACAAAGT
Organism: Nansenia antarctica; assembly: GCF_963989245.1. NCBI lineage: Eukaryota > Metazoa > Chordata > Actinopteri > Argentiniformes > Microstomatidae > Nansenia > Nansenia antarctica. The sequence goes on along the minus strand of NC_137692.1, from coordinate 3,889,992 downwards.
GCTTTACATAACAAAGAAGAAACACAATAATGCATAATAAAAGAGCGAAAGCCACAGAAGGTTAAAACAGGCAAACAAGTGAAAATAAAAACAAATAACAGACAACAGGTGTACAACAACATCAACAGGACACAGACAGACAGGCCCTAGGGGCTATCCAGAAGCCTGTCTAGACAAGACAGTCTTTAGCTGTTTTTTTAAAACCTCGACCGAGCCAGCTGATCTAAGGTCCAAGGGCAGAGCATTCCAATTCTGTAAATCTGAATAAACAATAATATATTTAAATAATTACGTTTCCATATACACTATATGGACAAAAGTATTGGGACACCCGAACATCACACCCATATGTGCTTGTTGAACTTGTCATTCCAAAACCATGGGCATTAATATGGAGTTGGTCCCACCTTTGCTGCTGTAACAGCTTCCACTCTTCTGGGAAGACTTTCTACTAGATTTTAGAATATGGTTGCGGGGGATTTGCTCCCATTCAGCCACCAGAGCATTAATGAGGTCGGCCACTGATGTTGGGTCAGAAGGACTGTCTTGCAGTCGGCGTTCCAATTCATCCCAAAGGTGTTCGATGGGGTTGAGGTCAGAGCTCTGTGTGCAGGCCAGTCATGTTCTCCCAGACCAAACTCAGAAAACCATGTCATTATGGACCTCACTTTGTGTATGGGGGCATTGTCATGCTGAACCTGGAAAGGGCCTTCCCCAAACTGTTGTCACTAAGTTGGAAGCATACAATTCTCTAGAATCACATTGTATGCTGTAGCATCACCTTCTTCAGGGGACTAATTTTATTTAGAAAAAAAGGCATTCTTATTCATATTCTTATTTAGAAAAAAAAGACAAAAGACATTCTTATTCAGTAACCAATGAAGGAAAACAAAACAATACAAATAGTAATAGTTATACTCATGAGGATAACAAAGTTGACTTGAAAAACAGTAGGAGGAAGGGGCCAACCAGACACATCTAAACGGACTAACAGGCAACAAAGGAGAAAGACACATTAATAATGATAATAACAACAATGCACACATTCACACACACAATACACACTCAACATATGCTTATACACACACACACGCACGCACACGCACACACACACACACACACACACACACACACACACACACACACACACACACACACACACACACACACACAATAAATGGCTTGTGTTGTCTTCAGTCTCAGCACTGTGTGGGTTTATTGATCCACCTGTTAGACTAATTATTATTGTGTATGGCAGCACTTTTTGGGGAAAAAAGGAGTTGTAACATCTGAATGAATGACTGAATGAATGAATGAATGATCTTTATTGTCATTGCTATAGTACAGGTACCAAACAACGAAATTTGGGAGGGGGGGCTCCCGTGGTGCTAGGAAAAAAACTACTAAAAACAAGAAGGGAAAAAGAGCTTGTTTACATAAATAAAGGCTATGTACACTATCCACTATACTATACTATACAAATAAAACACTGTGCTGTACTCTATGCTATGCTATACCTATTCTAACATTTCCTATCTCTGAACCTTATGTACCCGAGGGTTGTCATATTGCACATAGTGTTATTGCACATTCATTTAAAGTGTCGCAGTTAGCAGGTTTGAAATGTTCACAGTTGTGTTTCAGTATTACACTTGATTTCAATCTAGTAGCTGCCATCATTTTGTCTAGATTGTCCAGGGCCTAGAGCCTAGGTCTTTGCTGTGTTCAGGGCCTGAATGGCCCTGGGGTAGAAGCTGAGCTTCAGTCTGTTTGTCCTTGCGAACATGGTCCTGAACCGCCTGTTCGAGGGCAGCCGAGCAAAGTGTTCGTACCCAGGGTGGGATGGGTCTCTGGAGATCTTGGAGGCCTTCCTGAGGCAGCGTGTGTTGTACAGCTCTTCCAGAGAGGGGAGGGGGGCGCCGGTGATCTTCTGGGCCGATCTCACGACTCTCTGTAGCGCATTCCTCTCTGCGGCTGTGCAGCTGGAGAACCACACGCAGATGCAGTAGGTGAGGATGCTCTCCACTGCGCAGCGGTAGAAGGTCACCAGCATCTCCTGTCCGATGTGGTCTTTCCTGAGGACTCTCAGGAAGTAGAGCCGCTGTTGTGCCTTCTTGATGATGGCTGCTGTGTTGATCTTCCAGGACAGGTCATCCTGTATGTGCACCCCCAGGAATCGGAGGGTTGAGACTCTCTCCACGCTCCCTCCATCGACGAGCAGGGGCTGGACCTCAGATTTTTTCCTCCTGAAGTCCACGATGATTTCCTGGGTCTTTGACTGGTTCAGCAGCAGGTTGTTAACCTTGCACAGCTTGCCCAGCTGCTCCACCTCATCTCTGTACGCCGCCTCGTCCCCCCCCGAGATGCAGCCCACCACGGTGGTGTCGTCTGCAAACTTTACGATGGAGTTGCTGGGGTGGACGGGGGTGAAGTCGTAGGTGTAGAGGTTGTAGAGGATGGGGCTTAGCACGCAGCCCTGGGGGGACCCAGTGCTGAGTCTGAGGGCTGTGGAGGTGTGGGAGCCCACCCGCACCCTCTGGGGGCGGTCAGACAGGAAGTCCTTGATCCATGCACATATAGAGTGTGATAGTCCCAGGTCTAGTAGTTTGGTCACTAGCCTGTCTGGAAGGATGGTGTTGAAGGCAGAGCTGAAGTCCACAAAGAGCAGTCTCACGTAGCTGTTTCCCCTCTCCAGGTGGGATAGAGTGGAGTGGAGAGTCGTCGCGATGGCGTCCTCTGTGGACCTGTGGGCTCTGTAGGCGAACTGGTATGGATCCAGGTTGGGCGGGAGGCGTGTGACTATGTGGGCCCGGACTAGTTTCTCGAAGCACTTCATGATGATTGGTGTGAGTGCCACCGGGCGGTAGTCGTTTAGGCAGCTCACCGTGCTTTTCTTCGGGACTGGGATGATAGTTGAGGTTTTCAGGCAGGGTGGGATGGTGGCCTGGGACAGGGACTGGTTGAAGATGTTGGTGAAAACCCCGGCCAGCTGGTCGGCGCAGTCCCTCAGCACCCGTCCCAGGACGCCATCCGGCCCTGAGGCTTTCCTGGGGTCCACCGCCTTCAGCACGAGTCTCACTTCATGCTCTGTGAGGGTGAGGCTGCTGAGAGCTGGAGAGAGTGGTGTTTGTGTTGTGGTTACCTCCATTCGCCCCTCGTCGAACCGGGCGTAGAAGGAGTTCAGCTTTTCCGCCAGCAGGGGGTCGTCCTCCGCGGCTGTGAGCCTGTTGGCTCTGAAGTTTGTCATGTGCTGAACCCCCTGCCACACCCGCCTGGAGTCGTTGCTCAGGAAGCATTCCTCAATCTTCTCTCTGTGGTCTGCCTTGGCCTCCCGGATGCCACGCTTTAGGTTAGCCCTGGTGGTGCTGTACAGCAGTGTGTCCTTCGCTGAGAAGGCGTTGTCCCTCTCATTGAGCAGTTTTTGGACCTTCCCAGTCATCCATGGCTTCGTGTTGGGGTAGACCCGGACCCGTTTGTCCACGGTGGCTGAGTTGGTGCAGTTCACTATGTGGTTCAGAACCGACAACGTGAACTGTTCCAGGTCCTCATGCTCATATTCCTGCCATGAGGTGTCATTCAGGCAGATCTGCAGTGGAGCGGACCCTGCTGGCCAGGTTCTGACAGTCTTAGTGGTGATGGGAGCACTTTTCCTCATGGGAGTGTAGGCTGGGATCAGGAGGATTGACACATGGTCAGACATGCCTAGATGAACTAGCGGTCTAGCCTTGTAAGCAAGCTTGATGTTGGTGTATACCTTATCCAGTGTTTTTTCTCCTCTTGTTGCACATTTAACATGCTGATAGAACTTCGGTAGTACTACCTTCAGGTCAGCATGATTGAAATCCACATCGATGATGTGTACGGCTTGAGGATCCGCGCTCTGTCCACTACTGATGACGTCATGTAGCCGCGCCAATGCTAAGCTACCATCCGCGTTAGGCGCAATGTAAACTATAAAAATCTGACGCATCTGATATACTATAAATCATAATATTATACCTCACCGCTTGCCATTCAGGCCCTGAACACAGCAAAGACCTAGGTTCTAGGCCCTGGACAATCTAGACAACTTGATGGCAGCTACTAGAAGTGCAATATTGAAATACAACTGTGAACATTTCAAACCTGCAAACTGCGACACTTTAAATGAATGTGCAACAATACTATGTGCAATATGACAACCCTTGTGTACATAAGGTTCAGATATAGGAAAAGTTAGGATATTTATAGCATAGCATAGAGTACAGCACAGTGTTTTATTGTATAGTATAGTAGATAGTGTACATAGCCTTTATTTATGTAAACCAGCTCTTTTCCCTTTTTTATTTTACCCTTGGCCCTCTTGTCTTTAGTCTTTTTCCAAGCACCAGGGGAGCCCCCCCTACAAAATTTCGTTGTATGGTACCTGTACTGTATTAATGACAATAAAGACCATTCATTCATTCATTCATTCATTGCCATCCGCTTGTTAAGTCTGACGTCAAAGGTGACGTTTAGCCATTTCCGAGTCCAAACCAGAAATTCCCCGCACCAGAGTACCTGTGAACTACAGTGGTAGAATGACAGTTTAATCGTTTTTTAGACTCGGATCTATTCATACAACAAGGGACACAGCACTTTCCCGTTTTCTCCATATTGTCAGGGTATTTGAGCCTCGGAAAAGCGCTATGTAAATATAATTAATTATTATTATTATTTCGGCATTTCGAAGACAGCGCCTCAGCCAACGTTGGACCCGGAAACACGTCACGACTTAACAAGCGGTATTCCCGCGAGACCAGGAAACGGGATGTGAAACGGCGGGACGTGAAACAAAGATGGTGGATCAGGAAGCGCACACAGTGCTGAGACTGAAGACAACACGAGTCATTTATTAACTTTATAACTGTGCCAGAGGGCAAACATTACAACATGTTCACTTATTTACACAAAGACTGGGAAAGCGACAGTAGCTTGAACAACAACGGAGGCGCCGACCTGACGGTAGGAGTTGGAGTGATTGATGAATGAAGCAGAGAGCTGCTAGATACAATGGTCAGTACAGAGCTGCGTTAGTGATACAATATCATTATTACATACTTATTCATTACTATCAAATACAATCATGTTCATAGATGTGGCTTTGTTTGGCTAGTTAACCAGCCAACTGTAACATTACCCTAGTGAATTACTCATGACATGACGTAGGCCTACTAGTTCCCTCTCGTCCGCATTTCAGACAGCAAATGTTACCAGCCCTTTATAAACAAGCACAAACACTTTCCACCACTTATCCATGGCACTTTTTGTTCAGTAAAAGATTGCATTTCATGTTCGAAAGGCGCTATGTAAATAAAGCTTTACTTACTTACTTACTTACTTACTTTTACACTGCTGTACTGAAAAGGTACTGAACCGTGACTTCAAAACCACAAACTGAAATGTGTCTGTACCGTTACACCCCTATATATTTTAAATGTAACAATACAAACCTGATCTTTTCAAATCTGTAATCTCTTACCTTTCAATCGCTATTTTCATTTCGTCTGCACTCTTATCCTGTGGCCTGTAAATGGTATTTGAAAATCATGGCATGATCAGCCTAGTTGCTGTGTTGTCAACACAGAAAAAGCTAAACTTTTGGTTTTCCCTTGAAAAAGAGGGGGCCACATATTAAAGAGCTGTAATTCCTAGACCCTTCCTCCAATCTGGATAGGAATACCCTCAAATTAAAGAGGGTATTTGGTCTGCACTTTAAGGCCATATGCATTCTATAACTGTAACTTGAATATGTTTTGGTAAACAGCTAAAATAACAACAATTCTGTCAGTGTTTAAAATGCATATATATATATATATATATATATATATATATATATATATATATATATATATAGATGTACAGTATATATGGACCTACATATAGCTTGGCTACTGTTTTCCACTTCTGGTAAAAAAAATAACATAAAATATGTTTTGATTACATTTCTTCACTCTTGTTTTAATATTTTGATCATCTTTATTCGTAGGATTCCCTGCACTGTGAACTCCCCATCTGGGCAATGATGGATGCTTCTGCTTGTTCTGGTCATGACGACATGCGCCAGTGCTACGTCCAGTGTGGGAAGAAACTAAACATGGCGGATATTGTGAAAATACGGCAGCGAATTAGAAAAGGAGGACAACACCATTGTGGTACAACTGATCAGTAAGTCATACACATGCTGTGAATCCTGTCCACAAGTAGCCTATTGTGTTCACAGGGTTCCACAGTAACGCTTGTCCGGAGCAAGTAAAAAATTCGCCGGGTTTGTTTGCGCGAGCCCGATGACGCTGCTGGATCCTGGATATGTTTAACTGTGTGCAGGAAGAACAACAGATGGCATAATAATAATATCTTCACTCCACGATCATCTAGTCTGGTCTGGCGCCTGCGCCGTCTGTTGTTCTTCCTGCACAAAGGTAAAAATACCCAGGATCCAGCAGCGTTGTCGGGCTCACGCAAACAAATCCGGTGAATTGTTTACTTGCTCCGGTCAAGCGGGCAAGCGTTACTGTCGAACCCTGGTTCAATAATTCACCATAGGGTGCCAGGTGTACAGTATGCTAATGGTGGTCATTGAATTGATATGATGAATTATACTGCCAGGTGCATAACTATTATCTTAGCCAAGTCATTGTATTAGCTCAGTACATTTCAGCAGCAGCTAAACAGTTGGTAATTAAAGGGCAGAACTATAAGCACATCTAATAGATGAATGTCATGTATGATAACGCAGCAAGCTAGCTTGAAAGGGAGCTGCCAGTCAAGCGTGCAAAGTCCACGCCCATACAGCCCTCTGTCTGACCAGGAAGTTGAGCCTAACTAGAAGATTATTGTCATGTAAAGTATTTAAAATATCAAATATCAAAATACTAATTGGAACCGTTTAATGTCTATTTTCCAGACCCTTTAATTACAAAGAAATGCAATCAGTAATCCATAGATTATTGCATTTGCAGCACATGTCCTGTCAGTCTAGATGGGCTTTCAGTGAACTGGTTGGCTGTCATTTATAATTGACTCTGCACTGTTTGTGCCTCCATTGTTTCTAGCTGCAGGTCCTCTTCAGCTCATGTAACCATGTATGAACCAGAGTCCACAGAGTCCCCCGGATGTGACTGTGGTTTTCCAGCCCTGAAAATCACATGGTGGGGTCCAGAGATGGTGGCAGTGAAGCTGGAGGAAGAAGATGTAGAGGAGAATGGTGTGATGGTGAAAGAAGAAGTGGAGGAGAAGAGAGTGATGGTGAAAGAAGAAGATGGAGGTGCAGCTGTAATGCAGAAGGGTGTGATGGTGAAAGAAGAAGATGGAGGAGAAGAAATGAGGGAGGAGGGAGGGATGGTGAAAGAAGAGGGCGAAGTAGAAGTGGAGATTGAAGACACGGATGGTAAGTCTTTGTTGTATAGTGGTGAGGGTCATTGCACTGCTGTAAAATCAATGCTGCCAGTGGCAAGGCAAGTTTATTTGTATGGCACATTTCATACAACAGGGGCAAAGTGCTTTACATGCATTATTTAAAAATACAGCAAGAGCATAGCAAGAAAATAAAAACGACTGAATAAAAGCAAATATAAGAGATACATTGATAAAACAATTTAATAAGACCATAGTTAATGGATAAAAGACATTGATAGAATTGTTTAATCATAACTGCTGCAACATGAAGGTTTTTAGCTTAGATTTAAATATTTTTAGGGTTTGCGCCTGTTTGATTTCTTCAGGGAGTTTGTTCCAGGAGCATGCAGCAGCTGACCTTAGGGGCCTTAGGGAATATAGGGAGGGAGGAGATCTGATATGAATATAGGGTGGGAGGAGATCTGATATGAATACAGGGTGGGAGGAGATCTGATATGAATATAGGGTGGGAGGAGATCTGATATGAATATAGGGTGGGAGGAGATCTGATATGAATATAGGGTGAGGAGATCTGATATGAATATAGGGAGGGAGGAGATCTGATATGAATACAGGGTGGGAGGAGATCTGATATGAATATAGGGAGGGAGGAGATCTGATATGAATATAGGGTGGGAGGAGATCTGATATGAATATAGGGTGGGAGGAGATCTGATATGAATATCGGGAGGAGATCTGATATGAATATAGGGTGGGAGGAGATCTGATATGAATACAGGGTGGGAGGAGATCTGATATGAATATAGGGAGGGAGGAGATCTGATATGAATATAGGGTGGGAGGAGATCTGAAATGTATTTTGGTCCCAGACCATTTTCTGTGAGAGACTGGTAGCCAGTGTAGGGATTTCAGGATTGGTGTAATGTGTTCAAACGTATTCATTTTTGTTAGGACCCTAGCAGTTGCGTTTTGGATGAGCTGCAGCTTACGAACATCCCCTTTAGATAGGCCTGTTAGTAGACCATTACAATAATCAAGTCTATTCGAAACAAATGCATAGATTAGTTTTTTTTTTTTTTCAAGGTCTTATTTGGACATGAAACCTCTCATTCTTGTTATGTTTTTCAGGTGATAGTAGGCTGATTTAGTTATCGAGTTCATGTGGCTGTTGAGGTTTAGAGTCTAGAATTACACTAAGATTTCTGACCTGTTTTTTAGTTTAGAGAGAGAATCAAGTTTTGCACTGACTTTCGATCTTTTGTCAGGTGCACCGAATACAATTATCTCTGTTTTGTCCTAATGAAGCGATGTAAACACTGCTATTTGAGACAAACAAAACACGCATATTCCTACACTAGTAGCAATAGCAGTGTTTCCATCTCATGGCTCTATGGTAGATACCATGTTTACATCTCATGGCTCTATGGTAGATACCATGTCTACATCTCATGGCTCTATGGTAGATACCATGTCTACATCTCATGGCTCTATGGTAGATAGCATGTTTACATCTCATGGCTCTATGGTAGATAGCATGTTTACATCTCATGGCTCTATGGTAGATACCATGTCTACATCTCATGGCTCTATGGTAGATACCATGTCTACATCTCATGGCTCTATGGTAGATAGCATGTTTACATCTCATGGCTCTATGGTAGATAACATGTTTACATCTCATGGCTCTATGGTATATACCATGTTTACATCTCATGGCTCTATGGTAGATACCATGTTTACATCTCATGGCTCTATGGTAGATACCATGTTTACATCTCCTAGCTCTATGGTAGACAGTGTTTCCCCTAGGTTTGCTGCCTTGGGGGGGTGGCATGGACCGTGGCATGGACCCCCCCCCCCCCCAGGGGGTAAGACCCTGCGACATACCAGCGTCATGTCCAGGGGGTGTACTAACTTGTACATTAAGTCGCCTCACGCTACGGAAACAGACCTATGGGCCGTTAGGCTCGAGAACCATCGGTTCTCAAGGCTACTTACTTATGTGGTCTTGACTACCTGTCAACTTTCTCACCTGGTTCTTGCTCGCTCTCTCTCTCTGGTGCATCATCCTGCTCTCTCTCCTTTTCTCCCTCTCTATCCTCCTCTCTCCCTCTTTTACTGTCAACCAAAAGGCAAACATAACAACCAGAGTATTTATAATCTAATAAGAGGTATAAATTGATCCATATCAATTTATAACATAATTATAATTGAATATTGGATTGCTGTGGGCAATGCAGTCAGATAATGTCATTTTGACTTTACTCTCTCACCCGAAAAAAAAACAGACATTTCCAATGCTTCAATCCACTGTCCATGTACTGTAAATATGCCAATATGGTATTACCATGAAGCCCAATTCTAGCAGAATAAGAAAGATAGTATATATACTTTAAGTAAAATAATAAAGTGCATCCAGTTAGCTCTTTAGCTGGCATGTGTGCAGCAGACTAGCTCATCTAATCACCTCTGAGTAAGCTAGTTAGCTTGCTAGTTCTTTGACACTATTTTACATACCATGGAACTATAATCAGACACTTTCTAGTCACAATAATAACGACCAATTTGAACCAACTTGCTCTGTTAGAACACTCAGCAATTATATTTGCTAACGTTTCAACTTGCTTACTTTCCATCTGCAGACATCTCGCCCTGTAAAAACTCTCTCGCGTCGCGCGCGCACACTTGCGCACAATCTTGTGTGGAGATAGGTTTGGCTATGCGAGACTACTGCCGGACTAACGTTACCAACGAGCCCATGGGCTTGCCACTCGCCAGATTCGGATTGGGTGCATTTAAAAAAAGCTGATATTTTAGCCTACTTGTCAGATGTTTGGTGTCTACGTCCGTAATAATTCCTCTTTCTTGGGGGGGCGGGGGGTTCCGTTGCAAGGCAGTGGTAGGGGAAACACTGGTAGATACTAGGGGTGGGCATCAATGATCGACGATCGATAATTGATCGATAAGGATCTTGGTCGATCACAAAATATTTTTCTCGATAATCCTTAATATTATTATTATTATTATTTTTTTCTTTTTTATTATAATAATAATGGAAATTAGTTTGTCCACCTTATGTGTGAGAATTGAACTTAGCATTTACCTTCGCATTGAATTTCGCAAAGCAGTACGGCATGATGCAACAAGTTCCCGTACGTTAGTGTAACCTCCAGTAATTCCAGGTTCCCCTCAACAAAGAGGCACTGAGAGCGTCTTATAAAAAAGTTCAAGTTTATTACACAGTTGTAAAAAAAGGTTAGCAGAGCAAGCTCGGAAAATGGCGAAGCGAGCGAAACGAAGCTTGGTGTGGGAGCATTTTGATCTGAAAGGCGACCTCGTTCATTGCAAACACTGCGCAGTGACCTATAAATACAACACGACAACGACCCAGATGAAATACCACCTGCAAACCGTACACCCGACCCTGATTGCTCCTTCGCTACCTTCTCAGCCCTCCATCATGTCTCATCTTATACGCGGGAGGTGTGATGCACAACGAGAAGAGAAAATAACGATGGCCATCTGTAAATTAATTGAAACAGATATTCTGCCGCTCAGTTTTGTCGAGGGTAGAGGATTTTGTGCGCTGATGCAAATAGTCGAGCCAGCATATCCTGTTCCATCGCGACGTTCCATGCTTGTAATTTCTGCCCTAGTTTTTTTTTTTTTATGAAAAAAAAGCTTATCAATTAATCGATAATTGATCGTTAATTCATACGATTATCGAAAAAGAAATGTTGATCGTTTGCCCAGCCCTAGTAGATACCATGTTTACATCTCATGGCTTTATGGTAGATCACATGTCTACATCTCATGGCTCTATGGTAGATACCATGTCTACATCTCATGGCTCTATGGTAAATACCATGTTTACATTTCATGGCTCTATGGTAGATACCATGTCTACATCTCATGGCTCTATGGTAGATACCATGTTTACATCTCATGGCTCTATGGTAGATACCATGTTTACATCTCATGGCTCTATGGTAGATACCATGTTTACATCTCATGGCTCTATGGTAAATACCATGTTTACATTTCATGGCTCTATGGTAGATACCATGTCTACATCTCATGGCTCTATGGTAGATACCATGTTTACATCTCATGGCTCTATGGTAGATACCATGTTTACATCTCATGGCTCTATGGTAGATACCATGTTTACATCTCATGGCTCTATGGTAGATACCATGTTTACATCTCATGACTCTATGGTAGATACCATGTTTACATCTCATGGCTCTATGGTAGATACCATGCTGAAAGTGCGAAAGGAGAAAGGCTATTAAGAGACGTCAAAACGTAAAGTTGAAGTGAAATAGCGATGGGATCTAACGCTGGCAGGCAGTGATTCTCAGGTTTTGATGTGAGTAAAAACATTTCAACAGGACAGCAACAAACATTGAGTGACATTGGCAGCAGTTTCCACCTGGACATGGCATCATTTGGTATAAATATATGTTGCACATAACCCTTCAAGTGGTGTTTTCGAATATTGCACATGGCCCTTCAAGTGGTGTCTAAAGCCGTTTTTCCATTGACCGGCCCGGGTCGGGTCAGGTCGGGTCGGGTCGGGTCAGGTCGGGTCACTTTTGATCTGTTCTGTTTCCATTACACAAACCGAACCGGACTAGTAGGAGGAGTCGTCGATAGTAGGCGGAGTTACGCGTCACACGCAGCCTGGCAAAAAGCTTCCGGGTGTACACAGCAGTGATTTTTTGGGAGAGAAAGAGAAAGAGAGAGAGGAAGCTATGTACACATAATAAAGTCATGTTTTTTGAACCCTTAAAACCACTGCCTTCACTTGTCTGCTTTATGAACTGTGATATCATCATCGGGAAACGCAGACAAGACGCGAATCTACCGGAATTTGACTCATGACAGAGCCGGTGTTATTCACAGACAAACACGGTGCCGTTTGCGGGTTAATAACTTCGGTTTACCGGGGGTTAGGATAACAATTCAAACGTGTCCGGAAAGAGGAGAAGCCAGGGAATTCAAAAGTTTTTGAATGGAGTCGATCATCCACTCCTATCACCGTGGACACAGCGCGGAGCGAATTCCCTGTTAAAACCGGCATTTGACTCATGAGTGAATGGTGAAAATGGCTGGACGGCTGCTGGCGAACTCCCGGTTCATCGAGTTTACGGTTAAAAGCATAACTTCTCGGGGTGTCAGCGCGGTGGTTAAGGGCTCAAAATGACCGTAGACAGATGGTGAAGTTAGCAAAGGAGTATTGTGTTTTTTTTACCACCTCCACAGCCGGTGTTATTCACGGACAAACACGGTGCATAATAGCGATTTTTGTGTTGTGCTTGTTGTAAATAAAAGTTATATGATTCATTGAAATGACATTAAACTAAGATAATACGATGGTCAGCATAATTTTCCGAATCTTTATTAATAAGCTATTACAGAAAATGTAGTGACATTTTCCTAGTGAATGTGGTATTTTCAAGATGGCGGTTGTGAAGAAATAATATGGGATGGTGTTGACATGAGTGTGCTCTCCAGTCATCCCTATCCCAGTGTGAGTGGGGCATAATTGGTTGATTGACACCAGCTGTGTGACATGAATGATTGAGCCAGCTGATCCTATATATGTGACCATTCCCACAATAAACGTTGCTTCCTTGATAACATGAACCCTGTCTGACAGCGTATGATTCCTCCGTTCAGTGTGTAGTCCGATCGTTATGGTCTTAGCCAATACGCAATAACCAACGTTTAACAGGTTATGGGCCCAGAGTGCTACCATGGCGAGACAATCGGAAAGAAGTTCGCGTTGGTCTCGACTAGCGTTTGACGGAGATGAGGAAAGGTACGAACTGTGGGAAACAAAGTTCATGGGCCATCTCCGGCTACAGAAACTGAAAGACACTCTCAGAACAGACCTTCCCTTAACAGCTTCGGCTCAGGAGTTGAGAGAAGATGAGGAGAAAAATGCAGAGATTTACGCAGAGCTCATTCAGTTTCTAGATGACAAAAGTTTGTCGCTCATAATGCGAGACGCACCAGATGACGGACGGAAAGCCCTAGAGATATTGCGCAATTATTATGCGGGTTCAGGGAAGCCAAGGGTTATAAGTCTCTATACAGAGTTGACCACACTGCAAAAGTCTAACAGTGAAACAGTGACCGACTATATCATTCGTGCAGAAAGGGCAATAACTGCACTGAGGAATGCAGATGAGACTTTGAGTGATAGCCTACTTGTGGCTATGGTATTGAAAGGACTGCCCGAGTCATTTAAACCCTTTGCGATACATGTCACACAGAGTGACGAGACCATGCCTTTTTCTGTGTTTAAAACTAAGCTCAGGAGTTTTGAGGACACTGAGAAAATGCGCGTAACGGCGTCGGAGGACAATGTTATGCGAGCCCAAGCCCTGTCTGACCGGGGTGCCCAGAACGCCCAAAGCGCACGTAGCCAGAGCGCACAGCGAACAGACATTGTGTGCTACAAATGTGGCCAAAAGGGACATATCAAAAGGACCTGTCGACGCAAGGTGTGGTGTAACCACTGTAGGAGCTCCACACATCAAGGAGCCGCCTGCAAAAGGAGACCGGACCAGGACGACGCGCGAGGGGTGTCCGAGCAAGTGAGTGGTCATGACAACACTTACGCGTTTCTGGCTAAGGACAAGCCAGGACGCAGTGTTACGAGTGGCCTGATGGTGGACACCGGTGCGACTGCGCATATTATCACCGACCTGGCCAGGTTCAAGGTGTTCGATGACGGTTTCCAGGCCGAGACGCACTGCGTGGAGCTGGCGGACGGCACGAGGAGCAAAGGGGTCGCAGAGCGCAGAGGAGATGCGGAGGTGTGCTTGATGGACAGCCGAGGGAGGCGACTGACTACAACGCTGCGAGGGGCGCTGTACATCCCCTCATTCCCCCAGGACATCTTCTCTGTGAGAGCTGCTCTCACAGAGAAGATGTCCTGGGGGAATGAGGGGATGTACAGCGCCCCTCGCAGCGTTGTAGTCAGTCGCCTCCCTCGGTTCAGCAGCCACAGACAGCAGCCACAGACACTGGGGCAACTGTGATCTTCAGAACAGGAGAAGACATCCTACAGCACAGAGACGGTACTGCATTTCACATCCATGAGCATAATAGACTATATTATTTGCCCACAGTGGATGACCAATGTGATCAAAGTAAGAGCTGTTTTGATCTAAAGACATGGCATGAAATTCTAGGACATTGTAATTTTGAGGATGTTCTGAAACTCCAGAATGTTGTTGATGGTATGTCAATTAAGGGAAAAATTGATAAGTCTAACCTGAACTGTGAAGTGTGCACTCGGGGAAAGTTTGTACAGAGCTTCAACAGGAAGCCTGATAGAAGGGCCAAAAATGCTCTAGAGTTGGTGCACACAGACCTAGCGGGTCCAATTGACCCAGTGTCCATAGATGGACATAGATTTGCACTTTCGTTCACAGATGACTATACTAGTACTGTGTTTTTCTACTTTCTTAAGCACAAGAGTGATACTGTACAGGCGACAGAGCAGTTCATAGCTGACAACGCCCCGTATGGTAGGATCAGACGTATCAGGTCAGATAATGGTACTGAATTTACAGGGAAAGAGTACCAAGGGCTACTGAGAAGAAATGGTATCAGACATGAGACATCATCTCCATATTCGCCACATCAGAATGGCACTGCAGAACGCCAGTTTAGGACTCTCTTTGACATGGCTCGATGCATGTTATTAGAGAGCAAGCTACCCAAGGTGTTATGGCCTTATGCAGTACAGACTGCATCTGTAGTGAGAAATAGGTGTTTTAACAATCGCACAAAACAGACACCTTACATGATGCTGACAGGGAGACGTCCCAATATGTCTAGGATGCAGAAGTTTGGAACGGTGTGTTATGCCTACAAACAGGATAAGAAAAAGCTAGACCCAAGGAGTGAGAAGGGCTTCTTTGTAGGGCATGACAAGAAAAGCCCAGCTTACCTGGTTTTCTATCCTGACAGTGGAAAGGTGAGGAAGCACAGACTGGTCAGATTTATGCCAAAGACGATGGGTGAGCAGCAGACACAGACTGAGATATCAATAGATGATGAGGACTGTGATGTGCCACAAAGGGCCAGCACGACTAAGCAAAGGGACGCGAGTCCAAAGACAGCTGAAGAGCATATTCCTGTGACCAGGCCCGAACAGGTGCAGACTAGGGAGAAACAGGAGTCTCCACGCTATCCTCCCAGGGAGAGGAAGAGACCTGATTATTTTGGGGACCGTGTCTATGAAGTAGGAAGTCAGGACCAGGCACAGGTAAACATTGATTACTGCTACAAAATGTTGTGTAACGTACCTTTGACCTACAGTGATGCAGTGAAGTCACCCAAGTCTAGAGAATGGGTCAGTGCTATGGACGACGAAATGCAATCATTGAGAGAGAATGGTACGTTTACTTTGACTAACTTACCCCAGGGCAAAGTTGCAGTGGGGGGTAGATGGGTGTATACGATCAAGAAAAATGCAGATGGTTCAGAAAAATACAAAGCACGCTATGTTGCAAAAGGCTACAGTCAGAGAAGGGGTGTTGACTATGAAGAGACCTTTTCTCCCACAGCCGATTTAACCAGTGTTCGAGTGTTGATGCAAAAAGCAGCACAGGAGAATTTGATTTTACATCAAATGGATGTCAAAACTGCCTATCTTCATGCACCGATAGATTGTGAGATATACATGGAACAGCCAGAGGGTTATGAGCAGACATCTGGCACAGAGACAGTGGTGTGTAAACTAGAGAAGTCACTGTATGGTCTAAAACAGTCTGGCCGAAATTGGAACCATTTATTACACGACTATCTAATGGTGAATGAGTTTGTGCAAAACCCTGCAGATCATTGTGTATATACTAAAGAAACGGAACATGAGAAAGTGATCATGATTATATGGGTCGATGATTTGGTTATTGCTGCCAGTAACGAGAATGCACTGAATGTTGTAAAAGAGATGCTCTCAAAGAAATTTCAGATGAAAGATATGGGCAAATTGACACATTTCCTGGGAATCGATTTTGAACAGTGTGATGGATGTGTAACAATGTCACAAAAGCAGTGTGTAAAGAACATGCTAGAGAGGTTTGACATGCAGAACTGTAAACCCCGATCGACGCCTTGTGAGCAGACACTCAATTACACTGAAGGGGCAGGATTAATGAGTGATGTCACTCGGTACAGAGAGGTCGTCGGTAGCCTCATCTACCTGACTATGTGTACTAGGCCAGATCTTTGTTTCATAGTGAGTAAACTGTCCCAGTATTTTACCAAACCAACCGAGGAGCATTGGGCCACTGCCAAACATGTATTGAGGTTCTTAAAGGGCACCAGTGATAAAGTGTTGTGTTACAAAAGGTGTAACTCTGATTTGAGATTACAGGCTTTCAGTGATGCTGACTGGGCAGCAGATGTCACAGACCGTCGTAGCACAACAGGTTACTGTGTTAGTCTACATGAGAATGGTCCATTGGTCTCATGGAAGACCAAAAAGCAACCAACGGTGGCGTTGTCCACATGTGAGGCGGAGTACATGGCATTAGCTGCAACCACCCAAGAGTGTTTACACCTGACTCAACTGTTGACACATATGGATGCATGCAAGTATGCACCACCCATTGTCCATGAGGACAATCAGGGAACGATTGCATTAGCTAAGAACCCAGTCCGCAGACAAAGATGCAAACACATAGATATAAAGTACCATTTCATCAGGTCTACAGTACAGAATGGACAGATCTGTTTGCAATATTGTCCCACAGATCAAATGGTGGCTGATGTGTTTACCAAACCAGTAACTAAGGACAAATTGGTTAGGTTCACAAAGGTTATGTTTGGGAGAGAAACCACATCAGTGTGAGTAAGGACCAAGCGGTCAATTTTTGTTTTGGTTTTCTTGCTTTATTTTTTCAAAGTGTTATGAGAGAATACCAGTGAAAAACTGAAGACTGTTTGTAAATGATGATGATGATGTATATTCTTGTTTCACAGGAGAGGAACAATATCAGTGCCAGCTTTTGTTTGTTTGATTGATGGAATGACAGCCCCAAAGAGTGTTATGGAAATTGTAGGCTACTGATTGTTATTGATTTGTTTATTTTTCTCTCCATCTTGGTCAGGTGAGAGCAAGTGGGGGTGTTGACATGAGTGTGCTCTCCAGTCATCCCTATCCCAGTGTGAGTGGGGCATAATTGGTTGATTGACACCAGCTGTGTGACATGAATGATTGAGCCAGCTGATCCTATATATGTGACCATTCCCACAATAAACGTTGCTTCCTTGATAACATGAACCCTGTCTGACAGCGTATGATTCCTCCGTTCAGTGTGTAGTCCGATCGTTATGGTCTTAGCCAATACGCAATAACCAACGTTTAACAGATGGGACATGGGATGACGATTGTCCATTGACCAATCAACGGTGTGGGACCTGGGACCTGGGACCCTGGGACCCTGCTCGGATGTGGTACCTGGGACCTAGGACTGAAGCGACCCGGACCGACGAATGGAAAAGGGAACCGAAGCGGGCAGACCTAGGTCAGTACCAGGTCGGCACCAGGTCTGCATCGTAGTGGAAAAGCGCCATAAGATAAAGTGCAGGTGCTGGTGATCATGTCCTAATCATCGTTTCTGCTTGAGCGAATTGATTAGTTTAATGGAGAATGGGACAAATGATAGTTTTAAGAGCTTATAATTACATCTTGGCATGCGAAGCCTTCTACCTAGGGGGAGAACTTCGTATTCTGTGGAGAGCGGATGTTGGGGGTCTGCGATTATCTTGTTAGCCTTGTCCAGGACAGCTTTTTCATATAGTTTATTTAGGATCACATAGTCTCTTTCACCTACAATTTTCAGAGCTGTTTTGTGAATGCTGACTAGTCTGTTTTTTTGTTGTACAGTTAAGTTGCCAAACCACACAATTATTCCATATCTGATTACACTTTCAACAATGGACTGATAGGGCAGAGACGTGACGTGAACAGGAGACGTGACGTGAACAAGATGGCGGAGTAGAAGCCTCGCGGTTACTCTCCCTTCAATTTAGCTAGGCAAACATTTGTATTCGTGCTACGAAATCTGATGCTGTGCTACTTCAGTTGAACGTTTATTGGCCTGTTTGGTCCTGTCCACAATGGCTAGCCGTACGCGCAAAGGCAAAGATACATTGGCTGTGCCGATGGACGGCGACGAGACCTCAGAGAGCGCTCTCACAGTGGCCTCTCTCGAGGCTACACTTAAACGCTATTTTAATATAGCAGAGAAAAACTCCAATGACCGATTCGACCGGCTGGAGACCCAGCTGGGATCCATGGAGGCAACCCTGACTAAACACGAGAAGGAGATTAGTGTACAACGCACTATCACCTCCAAGCTACATGAGCGGGTAAAGGAATCCGAGGTCACTACCTCTCAACACAGCAGATCACTAGCTCAGCTCGAGTCCAAACTGGCATCCTTCGAGGATAGGAGCAGAAGGGACAACCTTCGAATGATCAATCTAAAGGAGGGAGAAGAATCGGGGAATGCAATGTCCTACCTCACTGCCAACTTCCCAATATGGTTCCCCTCCCTGGCTGACAAGCCGCTGGAGATCATGCGAGTTCACCGCACCGGGTCTCCTCGAGCGTCTTCACCACATCCCAGGTCCTTGATCATTAAATTCCTTCGCTTCACAGACAGAGACCGCATCCTCCAAGAATCAAGGAAAACTCCCGTGGAGATCGCCGGGCGCACCATCCGTTTTGCAGCGGATTACAGCGAGTACACTTCTAAACTCAGACGTCCCTGTTATCCGGTCATGCACCGGGCTCGGGGACTGCGCTGTGAGGCATTCTTGCTGTACCCCGCGGTCATCAAGCTCATCCACAACTCTGAACACCATCTATTCCACGAACTATCAGAGGCAGAGAAGTTCCTTTCTTCACTTGAGGACAATTCCTGATCGGGGTAAGGCTCTTAACAAGAGCTCGCTCTAGACTTTGTTTTTCAAACGATAACTGTTGACGATGACATGCTGGACTTGTTTACTTCCTGGTGGGGCGTTACTCACGGAGGACGTCACTCCAATGACTCTCTTTGTTTATTTCTATCGTGTAGCAACTCAGTGAGTGTAAATCCGGCTGACATCGCTGTAAAACCACTATAGTTATTATTTTTGCTTCCTATTTACTGTAAATGCTGTTCCAGCTGTATGGTGGCTGACTGTGTGCGACACATTTCGCAATCTGAACTCTATGATAGGTTGCTGACTAATCAGATTGAATAGCGGTATAATAGCCTAATGTTTTAAGTTTGCCTGTTCCACACAACCTTGCTTATTTGAGTATTTTGAACATATGGGGTGTCCCAATTTACGTATGACATTATAGGTAGCTTGAACACAATTATTGTTTTTTTTATAATAGAACTGAATAAATATATAATTTCATTGCTGATGGCTTTATAACCCCAAATGATACTTGAAAAGTATTTCTTTTTTTCTTTGGTTTCTAATTCTGTATTATCATAATTTTTTTATTATATATGGTAATTACTCAAACAAGGAATAGCTACAAGGGAGAGGGAGGGGTATCTGACTATCTTTTCTTCACTGTCACTTTTTTGGGGGGGAGGGGGGAGGTTGGGTGGGCTCTGGATGGACCTTTTTGTCCATTTATTTTGGGGGGGGGTTGGGGAAGAGGGGTGCCGATTGGGATTAGGGGGCAAGGGGTGGGTGGGCTATGATCATGGGGCTTATGGGGGGGTTGGGGGGGAGGGACAGGATCCTATGGTTGGAGCTCTTCGGTTAGTATCTTTCACTTTTTTCTTTTACCAAGATAGCTATGACTAACATTACACTTCTGTCTTGGAATGGGCGGGGCCTAAATATCCCTCATAAACGCACAAGTACCTTAGACTTCCTACAGAGAAAAAAGATAGATGTGGCCTTCTTTCAGGAATCTCACCTATTGGAAAAAGATGTTAGTAGATTACAGAATAAATATTACCATGTAATTGCCTCCTCCTCAAATACCAAAAAAAAAAGGGGAGTAGTGATCGTTGCCAAGCGCAGTTTTCAGTTTAAAGATCTAGGATCTGGGAAAGACTCTGAGGGCAGAGTAAGCTATATAAAAATGATGGTAAATGATAAGAAACTGGCCTTTGTTTCAGTATATGCACCAAATTCCTTTGATATTGGCTTTTATGACTACTTAACTAAATTGATGTTTGATCTATCTGATTTTGGTTTAATAATAGGGGGTGACTTTAATGCTGTATGGCTACACACGATGGACAGAACTGGGGTTAACGAGGGGAGAGAGCAACACCTGGCGTCCTCTGCACTAAGGAAATGGGCTAGTGACTGTGCTGTGGTAGATGTCTGGCGTTCTTCTAACCCCTCCGTGAAAGAATTCACTTGTTTCTCCTCTCGACACAGATCATTCTCTCGCATAGATTATATTTTTATATCCAAACATATGTATGATAAGACATCAGATTTTAATTTACTTCCTATGTCTCTCTCTGACCACAGGGCGGTCTTTGGCAGAGTAGCGATCTCCTTGAAGCCTAAAAGGGCTCCTCGCTGGCGCTTTAACTCCACCCTTTTGCAGAATGAATCATTCCTAAAGGAAATGAAGGAACAACTTGATGAGTTTATTGTAATTAATAAGCCATCTGTGGATGATCCTGGTATTCTCTGGGATGCGGTGAAGGGGTTCATTAGGGATAAAACTATTGGTTTTGCCTCTAATCTACACAAATCCAGATTAAAACGTATTCAAGACTTAGAAAAGAAAATTGCTGAACTGGAGATCACAATGACTCCGCATGTTACCCCTGAGCTAGTTCTTGAGAGAGAAGTGTTATTTAAAGATCTTAACCATCTTCTCAGACATAGAGCGGATTTCCTCATTCATAGAACTAGACAAAACCATTACTTGCACAGCGCACAGCCAAGCCATTTACTAGCCTCAAAACTTAAAACCAATGAACAACTAGCAAACATCTCTTCAATTAAAAGTTCTACAGGTACTTTGTGCACTGATCCAACAGAGGTTAACAATAACTTCTGGGCATTCTACTCGGCTCTATATACTTCTGAGATTGATTATAATGATCAAGCTGTTAGTTCTTTCTTGAACCCCTTACAGCTCCCCCAGCTTTCCCAAAATGACTCCCTTGATTTAGATTCTCCTATTACGCTATCTGAACTATACAAAGCTCTTTCATGCATGAATAAAGGCAAGTCACCAGGGTTAGACGGTCTACCACCTGAATTGTATCTGGCCTTTTGGCCCCAAGTTGGCCCCTTGCTATTGGGAATGATTCATTCTGCAATCAAAAATGGCTCCTTCTCCAAAAACAACAATATAGCTATAATCTCTTTGCTATTGAAAAAGGGGAAGGACCCTACTGACTGCGGAAGCTATCGCCCCTTGTCAATTTTAAATACAGATACTAAACTGTACGCCAAAGTTCTAGCCTCTCGACTGGAACCATTTATGACTACCTTAGTGCATGAGGACCAAACAGGCTTCATTAAAAATCGCCTTGCCTCAGACAATGTTCGCCGCCTTCTCCATATTATTGACTCTTCGAATATTACTGATTCAGCAAATGCTATTCTCTCACTTGATGCTGAGAAAGCCTTTGATCGTCTCGAGTGGCACTTTTTATGGGCGGTTTTACGCTATATGGGCTTTGGAGATCATTATGTGGATATGATAAAACTACTATATTCTAACCCGACAGCAATGGTTCTGACAGGGAACACATGCTCTAAACAGTTCCCAGTATCCCGCAGCTCGCGCCAGGGTTGCCCTCTCTCTCCTTTGCTGTTTGCCCTATCTCTGGAACCTGTGGCCCAGGCCGTTCGCCAGTCAGTCACCCATGATCCTATTACGGTCCAGAACACCAAACATCACATATCTCTGTATGCTGATGATATCCTTCTTTTTATTCAGAATATCCCTCAGTCACTCCCTCACCTTCTAAACATCTTTAATAATTTTAGCCGAATTTCAGGTTACAAAATTAACTGGGGAAAATCAGCTCTATTACCACTGAATGCCTCAGCTAGACAGTTAGATATCTCACTGAACATCCCAGTGGTCCAGAATATTAAATATCTAGGTATCACTATCTACCCCTCAATTTCAAACACAGTATCAATTAATTATAAGAATGTGCTGAAGGAGGTAGATTCTGATCTACAAAGGTGGAAAACTTCACCCCTCACATTTCATTCCCGTATCTCAGTTATTAAAATGAATATTCTTCCACGAATAAACTTTTTTAGTTCCATGCTCTCTCTAGCCCCACCAAGTGGTTATTGGAAGAAACTACACTCTATCTCTTCTCATTTTATATGGAGGGGGAAGAAGCCCAGACTCAAATTCTCAACCCTCCAGAGGCTAAAAAACGAAGGGGGATTGGGGCTACCAAACTTCGAATGGTATTATTGGTCCTTTGTGCTGCGTCCTCTCTCCACATGGTTTGATCCGGCTGCTCGTGTTTCTTGGCGCCCCTTAGAGGAAAACATTGTCCATCCTCATAGGTTACAAGATGTAATATACTGTAACATTTCTATTAAACAGTCCAAATTGAAATTCGGCTCCATCATCACTGAATTAATCTCAGTTTGGCGATGCGCAGAAAAGCTCTGCAAAATCTCAACCAAATGGTACCTCCATTCGCCTATATTTAAAAATTCAATTCTCCAGTTGGGAGGCCGTCCAATCTCATTTCCCCAGTGGAGTGACAAGGGAGTTCACACATTCTCAGATTTATTTGGGGCTGAGGGTCTCCGCTCATTCCAAGACATTCAGAGAAACTTTAATTTACCGGGTACGTCCTTTTTTTTCTACCTTCAATTACGTACAGCTATGCGCACATACGGGGTACCCTGGAATAGCTCATTAGACATACATCCATTTCACATAGCATTCACCAGACCCAGGGGTCAGGTCTCAGCTCTTTACTCCATCCTGGTTAAGGCTTCTTTAAAACCATTACACATTGACAGAGTGTGGAAAGATACTTTATCACACAATAACTTAAATTGGCAATTAATTTGGCAAAACATATCCCTTTCCTCCAGAAATCCCAACCACCAGGTTATCCATTTCAATTTTACTCATAGGACATACTTCACTCCATATCTGCTACATAAAATAAAGACCATACCTTCACCTAACTGTACTCTTTGCACCCGAAATACAGTGGGCACCTTTTTTCATATGGTATGGGAATGCCCGGGAGTGGCTGATTTCTGGAGGACAGTTTGTGATGCATTGTCCCTGATCCTGTCCAAACACATTCCACACTCACCATTAGTCCTATTGTTAAATGACAGTTCAAACCTGGATCTAAACATCAAACAAAGACGCATCTGGCTGGCCGGCCTTACAGCAGCCAAAAGGCTTATAGCTTGCAGGTGGAAGTCACCCCATTTCTTGACTACGCAGAGATGGATATTAGACTTCATTGACATAGCCAGCATGGAACACTGGATAGCCAACAGGCATCATGCAATTTCGGACAATGTCTCATGCTGGGACCAAACTATAACCATCCTCAAGACACTATTATAGGCTAATCGATTTGCTCCTTCCATAGGGTCCTGTAGGGGGGGGGGGGGGGGGGGCTGTGATTGGGTGGGGGGTGGTGGGCGGGGGGCTGTGATAGGGGGGGGTGGGTGGCGGGGGGGTTGTGATTGGGCGGGTGGGTGGGAGGTATCTGGCGGGAGGGACATTTGTGGGAGGAGGGGTAGGTGGGGAATTATTGGGGTAAAGGGAGATTGGGAAGGGAAGGGGAGGGGGGGGGGGTTGAAAGGTTTATGCGCATTTTGTATTTCTACTGGTAAACCGTATTTGTGTTATTCTATTTTCTCCTTTGTTTATTTGTATGTTACCACTCCCCTTGTTTTACTCCCTGAAATAATAATAAAAAATTGATCACAAAAAAAAAAACAATGGACTGATAGAAAATTCTCATGATCTGCTTTCTCACCCCATAAAGTCTGAGTCGCCTCAGGTGATAAAGCCTCTGCTGTAGTTTGTTACATAAGCTGTCTAAGTGTGTATTCCAGCAGAGATGGTTGTCTAATTGAATACCTAAGTACTTATAAGAGGACACCTGGATGATTGTTTGGTCTTTAACGACCACAGGCTCATGGTCAGTTACCAGCCTTGGGTCTAACACAACCTCCTGAGTTTTGGTGAGGTTTAAGATGAGATGGTTGCTGTCGCATGAATGGAACCGTGTACTCCATCACCTCATCAACGCAATCTAGACATTATAATGTTCCAGACCTTTGCTTGAAGACATTTTCTCTAACTGGACCTTGTTGAATTTTTGCTGAATACCCCTGCTATAGTCGTTCGGTGACAGGGCTATGTATGTCATCTGCATAGTTGTGGTAAGCAATTTTGTTCTTTTTTATGATGTATCCCAATGGAAGCTTCTAGAGATTGAATAGGAGGGGGGATTGACCCTTGGGGAACCCCACATGTCATTTTAATTTGGTCGGACACAAAGTTGCCAATGGAGACATAACAGCTTCTGTCCTGTACGTAGGATCTAAACCAGTCTAGTAGTACTAAAACTGAGATTTTTCTGGAGTCAGTGTTCACACGAATGTCATTAACTCATTGACTGCCAAAGACGCCTCAGGAAGTGGACACCGGAGGCCTGTGAGACCCTCAGGGCCTGTTATGAATGTACAGACTGGGTGGAACTACAGAACACAGAAGGTAATAGGGGGCGCACAGCTGTGGACAGGATGGTTGACTGCTGCACTGACTATTTGACATGGTGCAGGGACATGATTGTTCCGACGAGGACGGTGCGTTGCTTTCCAAACAATAAACCATGGATTACCTCTAACATCAAGCTACTACTGAACCAAAAAAAGGCTGCCTATAGAGAGGGGGACAGAGACAAGCGCAGGCTGATACAACAAGAGCTGAAGAGGAGTATGAAACAGGCCAAGGTGGACTATAAGAACAAGGTGGAGAGGAAGCTGCAACACAGCAACACCAGAGAGGTGTGGAAGGGGATGAAGACCATCACCGGCTACAAACGGAAGAACAGTCAGGCAGCGGTCCCAGACTTGGCTAAGGCCAATGAGCTCAACCACTTTTTTAACAGGTTTGACTCAGCGGCCGGTGCCTACTCTGTCCCTGCTGCCCCTCCCACTACCTCTCCCGCTTCATCAGCCTCCCCCACATCCCACAGCTACAGGCTCGGCAGCACGGCTGGGCCCCCTTCCCCTCCCCTCCCCCCTCCCTCCCCCCCCCCTCCCCTCCCCTCCCCTTCCCCTCCTCTCCCCCCCTCTCCCACCAAGCCCCCCCCCCCTTGTCCCTCACAGTGGAGGAGGTAAGGGCGGAGCTGAAGAGGCTGCACCCTGGAAAGGCGGCGGGTCCTGATGGGGTGTGCTCGCGGCTGCTGAAGGTCTGTGCAGACTAGGGCTGCAACTAACGATTATTTTGGTAGTCGACTAATCTGTCGATTATTTTTTCGATTAGTCGCGATTAGTCGTGTGGCTTTTCGCTGCGCGTAAATGGCGACGCAGAAGCATAAATCCGGCTTAACTAGCTATCTAACCTAACGTTACGCCAAGCTACAGCTGCTCACAGAGCTAGTTGACTGGCTAGCTAGCATTGCTGGCTAGACTACAGACAGCTCACGTTAGTAGGCTACGCTTGGCGCTGTTTATCTTACAGACAGCTCGCTGGTGGACTCAACATAATTGAAATAGCATTCACTTATCAAGCATCATTCATGATCATCCACCATGACTACCTGGTATTTTAATAGCGACCACCCCTCACTTCATTTCATCTCGCGTTCTCCTGGCTTCAACATGGAAAACCCCTGCTACGTAACGTTACATACAAGCGCCTCTGTCTGTCACATGCGCACAGGACAAATAAATTAATAGCACAAACGCTCATAGCATGTACAGCCCTGTCCATGAGACGTTGTTTTCCAACATGTAACAGTAAAGCTAACATAAACATTACGACCCTAACAATATAACGTTAGCCAGTTGGCTAACAACGTTAGCTAAAACTTACCCAGCTGATTCTTGCATGGCTCCCTAAAAAAAAAAAAAAAAAATCCCGTTTTTTTTAATATAAATTTTTAATGCGATTAGTCGACAACAGCATTTCACGTCGACGAATTTTCGTGGTCGATTAGTCGTGACTAGTCGACTAATCGTTGCAGCCCTAGTGCAGACCAACTGGCTGAGCCCCTCCAGAAGCTCTTCAACCTGAGTTTACAGTCAGGGACGGTGCCGGTTCTGTGGAAAACATCATGTCTCGTGCCAGTACCCAAAACTGGGCGCCCGGCCGAGCTCAACGACTACAGACCGGTTGCCCTCACTTCACATAGTATGAAGACACTGGAGCGGCTGTTTCTGAGACATCTGAGACCACAGACTGAACATGCACGTGATCCCCTGCAGTTCGGGTACCAGGAAAAAGTTGGTGTGGATGACGCTGTCCTCTACCTCCTCCATCGTGCTTACTCCTACCTGGATGAGCCGGGAAGTCAGGTGAGGATAATGTTCTTTGACTTTTCAAGTGCCTTTAACACCATCCAGCCTCTTCTACTCCGAGAGAAGCTCTCAGGTATGGGGGTTGATCCCTCCACTACATCCTGGATCATGGACTACCTCACTGGACGGCCACAGTCAGTCAGGCTGGGGAACTGTGTCTCGGACACAGTAGTGAGCAACACCGGGGCTCCGCAGGGAACTGTGCTGGCTCCCTTCCTGTTCACCTTGTACACATCAGACTTCAAACACAACTCTGAGTCCTGCCACGTACAGAAGTACTCTGACGATACAGCCATAGTGGCGTGCGTGAGGGATGGACGGGAGGGGGAGTACAGGGATCTGATAGGAGCCTTCAGCGTCTGGAGCGAGAGGAATGGTCTGCTCCTCAACCAAACCAAGACCAAGGAGCTAGTTATAGACTTCCGTAGGTCTAAGCCACCTCGGTTGCCCATTAACATCCGGGGCGAGGATATCGAGGTGGTGAAGACCTACAAGTACCTGGGGGTGCATCTGGACGACAAACTGGACTGGTCCACCAACACAGAGGCACTTTATAAGAAGGGTCAGAGCAGGCTGTACTTCTTAAGAAGACTTAGGTCTTTTGAAGTGTGTGGAGAGATGCTGGCCATGTTTTACCAGTCTGTCATGGCCAGCATTCTCTTCTACGCTGCAGTCTGCTGGGGGGGAAACATCACCAAGAGGGATACCGGACGGCTGGACAAGCTCGTAAAAAAGGCGGGTTCAGTGGTGGGAAGGAGCCTGGACTCTCTGGGGACGGTGGTGGAGAGAAGGACTAGGAGTAAGCTGCTGTCCATCAGGGACAACCCCAACCACCCCCTCCATCATGTCCTCGCTGGGCAAACCAGCAGCCGCCGCAGAGGGCGGTTCATTACGATCCGCTCCCGGACGGAGCGATATAAAAAATCATTTATCCCGGCTGCACTAAGACTGTTCAATGGCAACTAAAGTAGCAGTCGGGGTCAAGGCTCCTGAATCTGTATTTATTATTTATTTTAATCACCATCATCACTTTTTTTAGTATTTTAATATAAATAACTATAGCCATCCTTTTAATCCACTTTTATATCAGATCTCACTGTTTTTTATATACTGTACATGGCTGGCCCAGTGTTGTTGTCTGTCCTTTATGTTGTGTTGTGTTGTTATGTGTGGTTTTTAGTGGAGTGGCGCGGCAAAATGAATTTCCCCACGGGGATAAATAAAGTATTTATCTATCTATCTATAGAATAGTAACGTTGACTGCCAAAGACGCCAATTGGCATCTTATAGATTTTTCATTTTTTTTCGCGGGGATCGCGTTATTGACATGTTCTACACCTAGCGAGTGAATTTCAGACTTGGGTGTAATGTATTTCGGTCCCAGATGGGGGCAGTAGTTCGATAAAAGCCTGGAGAAGGAAGTGGCTTGCTGTGGGTTGTAGTAATGGCGAAACGGATCAGGGTATGTGCCAAACGCGGCGCGGAGCATTGCGGCGCGGAGCATTGCGGAGCATCGCGGCCATCGCGCGACTCTTCAAACAGTTCAGAGTCGGATGATACAGAAAAAGTGCAGAAAAAAAAAAAAAAAAAAAAGTTCTGCAGAAAAAGCTCGTTTTCTCTGTTTATTGGTCAAAATCAGGTGTTTTTGCTGAAACCACCCTATGTTCTACGGCCGATTTCTAAACACTCAAAGAGGCTAGAAACAAACTTTCTTTTTCTGATGAAAGAAGAGAGTCTAAAGTTTTGGTAGATATGTTCAATGTTTATGTAGTCCGAAAAGTCAATATTTGGTGGGTCTTCAAAGTTCAGCGAAAATGCCCCAAAAGTCTGGCAGTGTGGAGCTCTCCGCTCTGAACATGGCTGGCAGTCAAAGAGTTAAGGACCTTCATTTGGGGTTGAGTGGTTTGTGGAGTTGGGGGCAGGGAGTGAGGGTGGGGGGAGAGAAGGGGGGTCTGCACCGTCACATTAGTGGCTCAACAAGTTGGCTAACGATCTGTCTTGCCCTGGCGACTGAAGGGCGCAGTTCAGCCAGCTGTGATGAGTTTGGAGGGCCCTTTACTGTAGGCTGTCGAGGCTGACGAGACGCGGTTGAAACGCCTCCTAGGATTACGGTGCTAGTTGTCCGTCTTCCATTCCGTTTCAAAGCCTTCTAAATCATCCGAATCAGTTATAACATTGTCATAATAATAATAGTAATACCTTTTATTTGTATAGTGCTTTTCCTGCAAACGTTGCAGCTCATCATCAATATCACTCCCTTCCGAACTAACTTCAGAAACTTCTCTGCTGTTGCCAAGATATAGTGAAAAAAAATGTAATCTGCATGTGTGTTATCTACACACATGCAGATTACATTTTTTTTCACTATATCTTGGCAACAGCAGAGAAGTTTCTGAAGTTAGTTCGGAAGGGAGTGATATTGTTGTATATGTTGTACGTGTATATGTTGATGCATTCCATTGGCCAAGAGACCAGAAGAATGTGGAAGAAATACACATACTCCAAAATGACGTATCCGCTTTACCGGCTTGAAAGGTAGAACAATGCAACAGCGCCCCCGGTTTAAATGGGTTAACCATTGTGTTACTCCCCCAATCCACTTGGTCATACCATTTGACCTTTTGACCCTTGTATTATGTTGGGACAAACTCACACGTATATGACGGACAGGCATGTTTATATTATTTTATTTTATTACACCTTTTCTTTTAACAATATATTTGAGACACCATGTTTTGCAGTATAAACTATAGGTATATATCTATTTAAAATAATATTCTTCTTTTTGACAACTTTGCTCAATGTTTTGCACAAAATGTGTTTGTAACCCTGTATATGTTCATATTCTTACAGATGAGCAGAGCTCCAACGCAAGTTCAGACAGTGAGCCCAGCTCCACCACATCAGGGAACCATAAACAACACAGACACTCAGGAGAGGAAACACACCACGGCTCCCAGTGTGGCAAGAGTTTCAATCAAGCAGGATCCCTAAAGACACACCAGAGAATACACACAGGAGAGAAGCCATACCAGTGCTCCCAGTGTGGGAAGAGTTTCATTCAAGCAGGACACCTAACTATACACCAGAGAATACACACAGGAGAGAAACCATACCAGTGCTCCCAGTGTGGGAAGAGTTTCAATCAAGCAGTATCCCTAAAGACACACCAGAGAATACACACAGGAGAGAAACCATACCAGTGCTCCCAGTGTGAGGAATGTTTTACTCAAGCAGGACACCTAACTATACACCAGAGAATACACACAGGAGAGAAACCATACCAGTGCTCCCTGTGTGGGAAGAGTTTCAATCAAGCAGGACACCTAAATACACACCAGAGAATACACACAGGAGAGAAACCATACCAGTGCACACAGTGTGGCAAGAGTTTCAATCGGGAACAAAACCTAAAGAGCCACCTGAGAATTCACACAGGAGAGAAACCATACCAGTGCACACAGTGTGGCAAGAGTTTCAATCGGGAACAAAACCTAAAGAGCCACCTGAGAATTCACACAGGAGAGAAACCATACCAGTGCACACAGTGTGGCAAGAGTTTCAATCAGGAACAAACCCTAAAGAGCCATCTGAGAATTCACACAGGAGAGAAACCATACCAGTGCACACAGTGTGGGAAGAGTTTCAGGTGGGCAGGATATCTAACTATACACCAGAGAATACACACAGGAGAGAAACCATACCAGTGCACACAGTGTGGGAAGAGTTTCAGGTGGGCAGGATATCTAACTATACACCAGAGAATACACACAGGAGAGAAACCATACCAGTGCTCCTAGTGTGGGAAGAGTTTCATTCATGCAGGACACCTAAAGACACACCTGAGAATACACACAGGAGAGAAACCATACCCCAGTGTGGCAAGAGTTTCAATCATGTAGGAACCCTAAGGACGCATCAGAGAATACACTCAGGAGAGAATTCATACCATTGCTCCCAGTGTGGGACGAGTTTCAATCAAGCAGGAAACCTAAAAGTACACCAGAGAATACACTCGGGAGAGAAACCATACCAGTGCACACAGTGTGGCAAGAGTTTCAATCGATCAGGAGACCTAATTCTCCACCAGAGAATACACACAGGAGAGAAACCATACCAGTGCTCTGAGTGTGGGAAGAGTTTCAGTCGGGCAGATACCCTAAGGACGCATCAGAGGGGAATAATCTGCAGGAGTGTGTGATGTTCACCACACCGAATAAGTGGTTGTTGAAGATCACTCCACGGTTCTTGCCACCAGAGGGAGGCATCGAGCAGTCCACCCTGCCACAGGTCATTATAACACCACCAGAGGGCAACGATGAGCAGACCCCACCTCCGTCTGAGGAGGATCCAATGCCAGCATTGGGTCTGGACTTGAACTATGACATCGAGCTGTTCCCCATGATTAACCTGGGTTTACCACCAATGACTCTGCAATGATGAATGTTTCTGCCATGATCTGCCAGACTGATTTGCTATGAAATGTAGACCTGCTTGCATAGGAATAGAATCAGGAAGTGAAATGTTGAACACATATACTCTGAGAGAAATCAACATATCCAAGATACCCACTAGAATGGGGTTGATTGTGTTGCAAGATGTATAAGAAATGTGAGATAGGACCAATGTGATGTAGCTGAGACTTGAGATAGGATGGGTGCATCTTGTTGTTGATTAAAACAATGTCTTATGTTGAACTAGGGACAGAGTTTGAGGACAAATTAGTTCCCCTTTTACTAAAATAAGCTCACTAGCCATAAGAGCAAGTAACTTTCCCCTTCTTGACCAGATGGCCCCTGGGAGAGGAGAACTTCCTCTTTTTAGCTAGTAGCTAATAGTTTGGAGTGATCCCAGCCAATTGGGCTGTAAAACGTAGAGGGTTTCTTACTGAATAATACTTGGTCTCAGACTTGGATTATTTTTGGAACCTTCACTTGTATTGGGGAAGTGAAACGAGGCTCTGCCGAGGGCCGATTTCAACTCTGAGGATACAGGCTGGTGGCTGAAAGGAGAAATTAGGGCATCGGTCAAAGCCGAACTTCTCCATTATTTTTGTATATATATCAGATAGGCAGAGTTTAGGAAGAACAAGGTTGGTCATTCATTTAATTTCCTTTCATTATTATTTTTAACATTTAGTATGACTTTTAAATTACTTGATGATTTTATTTCATTTCTTTAAAAATGTTACCCACTTATGGGATGATATATATTTATATATATCCATGTGCTGGCATTTTTACCATCACTTAATGAATAATAAAGTATTACTTGAGCAATTGACAAGAGGGGTGCAATGATTTGACAAGGTATTAGGATGATTATTATTAGCTCTATTATAAACAAATATTATTATTAAATTATTATTATTAACTCTTTGACTGCCAGCCATGTTCAGAGCGGAGAGCTCCACACTGCCAGACTTTTGGGGCATTTTCGCTGAACTTTGAAGACCCACCAAATATTGACTTTTCGGACTACATAAACATTGAACATATCTACCAAAACTTTAGACTCTCTTCTTTCATCAGAAAAAGAAAGTTTGTTTCTAGCCTCTTTGAGTGTTTAGAAATCGGCCGTAGAACATAGGGTGGTTTCAGCAAAAACACCTGATTTTGACCAATAAACAGAGAAAACGAGCTTTTTCTGCAGAACTTTTTTTATTTATTTATTTTTTGCACTTTTTCTGTATCGTCCGACTCTGAACTGTTTGAAGAGTCGCGTGATGGCCGCGATGCTCCGCAATGCTCCGCGCCGCAATGCTCCGCGCCGCGTTTGGCACATACCCTGATCCGTTTCGCCATTACTACAACCCACAGCAAGCCACTTCCTTCTCCAGGCTTTTATCGAACTACTGCCCCCATCTGGGACCGAAATACATTACACCCAAGTCTGAAATTCACTCGCTAGGTGTAGAACATGTCAATAACGCGATCCCCGCGAAAAAATAAATAAATCCCAAAGACGCCATTTGGCAGTCAACGTTACTATTCTATAAGTAGTCAATGAGTTAATAGGGTATTTATGAATTGAAGCATCTGTTGTCTTGATTACAGATGTTCCAGATGTTTTACAATTCATAAGCTTGGAATTACATGCGACTGTGCAGTGTATGGAGTGCATGTATCATTCCAAGGAGAATAAAATATTTACAAATAATTAAAACAAATTTAAAAATGTATTTAGAAGGGTGAATTCAATCCTATATTAGGGTGGATTGAAGAAAACCAGAGAGGGTTTAAGGTAGCCGTGACCCTCTGAGAGGGTTGGTCAAGGCCAGGTTATGGTTTAGAGCAGTGGTTTTCAACCCTCTTATGATTTGTACTTGATTAGTTGAATCAGGTGTGCTGGTGGTGGAACAGATCAAATATGTGGAACGGCTGGTGGTCCCCGAGGAGAGGGTTGAAAACCACTGCTTTAGAGGCCTCTGATCCTATGAAAGGGTGGGTCGAACATTTTATTGTTTATTATGCACTTCATAAGTCTTAAGCAATAAGACGAGGCGGTAGATCTAAACTTAAGACGTGGAGGCGTGGTCAAGGCCACTTTGCTATTATGCGTGCGGTAGTGGGCGCCTAAGACCCGGCGCTAAGCCCAGAAATTAGTCATGGGTGTGTTTTGGGCGTCTTCTCAATCAACCCAATCAGCGTGCCAGGTGCCATTCCCTTTAAGAACCGGCTGCGTTAAGTCATAAGCGCTATGCTATTATGCAGTTCATAGGCGCTAGACTTCATGCACGTTTTGAAACACGAGCGCGCCTCCGCGGTTTGCGCATGCGCGCTGACCCACTTCTTAAGAAGTCGGTCGGCGCGCATGCGCAAACCGCGGAGGCGCGCTCATGTTTCAAAACGTGCATGAAGTCTACTGCCTAAGAACTTTTCAAACCACTTCTTAGCGCTAGGCGCAAAGTCAGATCGCATAATAGCAGGGGCGCCTAGCGCACTTCATTAACATATGAACACTCCCACAATGAGTAATATATGCACGGGAGTCTTACGTCTTATGTGTGGGCGCCTAGCGACACCTGCATAATAGCAGTAGCGCGTATGAAGCGCATAATAAGGGTGGCGGTAGGTCTTAACCTGGCGGTGCGTCTTAATTAAGACTTAAGACGGCAAGTTAAGAAGTGCATAATAGGGCCCAGACTGTTATAGAGACAGACTATTATAGAGACAGGCTGTTATAGAGACAGACTATTATAGAGACAGACTATTATAGAGACAGGCTGTTATAGAGACAGACTATTATAGAGACAGACTGTTATAGAGACAGACTATTATAGAGACAGACTATTATAGAGACAGCGGGCCCTATTATGCACTTCATAAGTCTTAAGCAATAAGACGAGGCGGTAGATCTAAACTTAAGACGTGGAGGCGTGGTCAAGGCCACTTTGCTATTATGCGTGCGGTAGTGGGCGCCTAAAACCCGGCGCTAAGCAAAGAAATTAGTCATGGGTGTGTTTTGGGCGTCTTCTCAATCAACCCAATCAGCGTGCCAGGTGCCATTCCCTTTAAGAACCGGCTGCGTTGAGTCATTAGCGCTATGCCATTATGGAAGTCCTAAGAAGGAGGTCAGCGCGCTTCTCTGCAGAAGAAAGTAACAAGCTCATGCATGATTATTTTCTGAATAAACACGGCAATACCTCCGCTTGTGAGTTGAGAAGTATTACAGAGGGGTCGCTGGAAGACTGCAGGAATGACAGATGTTGATGTCATTATATTACGCACGGCATGCTCGTACTGTATGTGCACAGTATGCGGAGGCAACATACTGTACAGCGCTGGCCTCTCCCTTCTGAAATAAAGCATTTATACTGTGACCGTAATTGACGTCTTGCCGTGGAGCCACGTGCGTGTTCATGTGTGCCCACATGCATGCGCAAACCGCGGAGGCGCGCTCGTGTTTCAAAACGTGCATGAAGTCTAAACTTAAGAACTTTTCAAACCACTTCTTAGCGCTAGGAGCAAAGTCAGATCGCATAATAGCAGGGGCGCCTAGTGCACTTCATTAACATATGAACACTCCCACAATGAGTAATATATGCACGGGAGTATTACGTCTTATGTGTGGGCGCCTATCGACACCTGCATAATAGCAGTAGCGCGTATGAAGCGCATAATAAGGGTGGCGGTAGGTCTTAACCTGGCGGTGCGTCTTAATTAAGACTTAGGACGGCAAGTTAAGAAGTGCATAATAGGGCCCAGACTGTTATAAAGACAGACTATTATAGAGACAGACTATTATAGAGACAGACTGTTATAGA
The DNA here is from genome assembly GCF_963989245.1 of Nansenia antarctica. Taxonomy (NCBI): domain Eukaryota; kingdom Metazoa; phylum Chordata; class Actinopteri; order Argentiniformes; family Microstomatidae; genus Nansenia; species Nansenia antarctica. The sequence goes on along the minus strand of NC_137692.1, from coordinate 3,854,783 downwards.
GACAGACTGTTATAGAGACAGGCTCTTATAGAGACAGACTGTTATAGAGACAGACTATTATAGAGACAGACTATTATAGAGACAGGCTGTTATAGAGACAGACTTTTATAGAGACAGACTGTTATAGAGACAGACTATTATAGAGACAGACTATTATAGAGACAGACTGTTATAGAGACAGACTATTATAGAGACAGACTATTATAGAGACAGACTGTTATAGAGAAAGACTGTTATAGAGACAGACTGTTATAGAGACAGACTATTATAGAGACAGACTGTTATAGAGACAGACTATTATAGAGACAGACTGTTATAGAGACAGACTATTATAGAGACAGACTGTTATAGAGACAGACTATTATAGAGACAGACTATTATAGAGACAGACTGTTATAGAGACAGACTGTTATAGAGACAGACTATTATAGAGACAGACTATTATAGAGACAGACTGTTATAGAGACAGACTGTTATAGAGACATACTGTTATAGAGACAGGCTATTATAGAGACATACTATTATAGAGACAGACTGTTATAGAGACAGACTGTTATAGAGACAGACTATTATAGAGACAGGCTATTATAGAGACAGGCTCTTATAGAGACAGACTATTATAGAGACAGACTATTATAGAGACAGGCTCTTATAGAGACAGACTATTGTAGAGACAGGCTATTATAGAGACAGACTATTATAGAGACAGACTATTATAGAGACAGGCTATTATAGAGACAGACTATTATAGAGACAGGCTATTATAGAGACAGACTCTTATCTTTTCAGGAAGGTACAGTATGTCTAAAATGCAAGGTCATTCATCCTATTTAGTGCCAAATAATATTACTGGTAGCTTATACGTAAGGAAGATTGTCAATCAGATAATAATAATAATAATAATAATAATAATATTTAAGTGACCTGATATCAGTCGTAGTAGAATTTGTTCAAGGATCAGCAACATCGAAGATTTACCAGAAGATTATAGTCTTTATTTACACAAAACAACTCTTCTGGAGATTTATTTTATTGTTCTGTTGCTGGTGGGTTTCAGACTTGTTGTACTTTGGTGGGTAGAACAACCGTGCATATAAAAAATATGCATAAAAATACCTTTTATCAATCTCTGATTGCAAATTCATCCCATTCCAACACTGGCTGTGGTTTCAATCATAAATATCAATATATATTTTGGGGACACTCATTGGCAAGTTACACAACAAAAGTATTCAATTCATAGGCAGTGTTTTCCACAGAAACATCAGCCAGGGGTGTGACACTATTTACATCCCCATACAAACTGTAATGAGCTCATTGACCATTTGTCTGGGTTTCTGTGGAATGTTTTTAAAAAGGCACAACAAAATACTGGAAAGAAACATCACACAATAATGAAAATGACACCAACATATTACTCATGAAACACACATTAAGATAAGATCAGACATGACTGGACCCAACTACTGAAACATTCAAACGTAATAATAAGGAGAAAAGAGGTGTGTGGATGTGATCCCAGACAGGATGTCTGCTAGGTGCCTCATTCATCTGTGACACAAAGGACCAGAACACTTGTAAAGTGGTGTCAGCAGCAGATGGTTCAAATCTGTTAGATAGAGAGATCATCCTTAGCAACCTCTTCTGGATTACCAGTCATGTGTTGAGATATGAGGGATATGTGGCAGCCCAGACTATATTACACTTGACTACTGTGTGGTATTGACTTCTATGACCCCTGCATGGCACAGCAGCTCACTGCTTTACATTGTTACCTAGTTAACTAGAACACTGCTTTACATTGTTACCAAGTTAACTATAACACTACTTTACATTGTTACCTAATTAACTATAACACTACTTTACATTGTTACCTAGTTAATTAGAACACTGCTTTACATTGTTACCTAGTTAACTAGAACACTGCTTTACATTGTTACCTAGTTAACTAGAACACTACTTTACATTGTTACCTAGTTAACTATAACACTACTTTACATTGTTACCTAGTTAACTAGAACACTGCTTTACATTGTTACCTAGTTAACTAGAACACTGCTTTACATTGTTACCTAGTTAACTAGAACACTGCTTTACATTGTTACCTAGTTAACTAGAACACTACTTTACATTGTTACCTAGTTAACTATAACACTACTTTACATTGTTACCTAGTTAATTAGAACACTGCTTTACATTGTTACCTAGTTAACTAGAACACTGCTTTACATTGTTACCTAGTTAACTAGAACACTACTTTACATTGTTACCTAGTTAACTAGAACACTACTTTACATTGTTACCTAGTTAACTACAACACTACTTTACATTGTTACCTAGTTAACTAGAACACTGCTTTACATTGTTACCTAGTTAATTAGAACACTACTTTACATTGTTACCTAGTTAACTAGAACACTGCTTTACATTGTTACCTAGTTAACTAGAACACTGCTTTACATTGTTACCTAGTTAATTAGAACACTACTTTACATTGTTACCTAGTTAACTAGAACACTGCTTTACATTGTTAACAGGCTCACAAAACAAGCTGTGTTAGTTGACTAGCAAGTGTGTCACATTGATTTTTAACAAAGTTGAAATGTATTTACATGTTCAAAATAAAGTTCCCAACATTGGACAACAGCTTCCACCCCATAGATGTAAATGTGTGTTTGTGTCGATAGACCAATGAGAAGTGAGAACATCTTGTCCTCCTTGTTGTTGTATTATTAGTATAAGTGTTACGGCTGTGTTGTGTTGTGTGCAGCCGTAGTGTGTTTGTGTGTTGTTTCTCCCAGGTGATTGTCCTTCCTCCTGCCTGCTGCCATGGTGACGGCTTGGTTGACAGGTGTGCTGACTCACTCACCGAAGGGTGGAGGGGGGATGAAAGGCTGGGAGAGACACTTCCATGGTGCCAGTGGGCCAGACGACAACTGCCCAGTTGTTTTTGTGTTGGTGTTGTTTGATACAGCTGTAGTATGGTATCTTAGTTTTGTAGGTTGTGTTTGTTAATCTGATTTGATCTGTTAGTTAGGGTTAGAGTTAGGGTTACCACTTGGTCAGTTAATTAAATTACTTTATCATTCATTTATACATTAGATTCATTTCGCTCTTCTTTTATAGAGTAGTTTTCAGTTCATGTGTTTCTAGGAAATCTGTTTGTGTTTCTATTTTACAATGAATCTTGTTTTATTTATATTCTCCCACCTCCTCTAGTTCTTTATCTTATTGATACATCCCATATCCGTAGATCTTATATGGGGTCGTAACAATAAGACTGATCTGTTCATCACACCGTATGTACCCTAAGGGTACCCTTAGGGGTCAATTCTTGTGAGCCTAGCCCACTCACATGTGTCTTTATTAGTGGTTAATTAGTAGAATTGACATGACAAGACACAGCTGTGTGTCACCCCTCATGGCTGAAACTCACTTGATCCATATTCTACAATTGTTGCTGAGTACAGTGGTAGGGATCATGTTTATAGCCTTGGAAATATGTTTGTGTGTACAGTCCATTATGGGTTCCCTATGCAACCTAGAGGTGGCACTTTTAACTATTGGGACGCAGGAAAGGACCCTATTGACTTGATTCATATTGACTTGATTCATATCCACTTGATTCATATTGACTTGATTCATATTGACTTGATTCATATTCACTAGATTCATATCAACTTTATTCATATTGACTTGATTCATATTGACTTGATTCATATTGACTTGATTCATATCCACTTGATTCATATCCACTTGATTCATATCCACTTGATTCATATTCACTTGATTCATATTGACTTGATTCATATCCACTTGATTCATAGTCACTTGATTCATATTCACTTGATTCATATTCACTTGATTCATATTACTCAGTACTCAGAAACACTTCTAGAATATGAATCAAGTGATTTTGAAAACTTAAATACGAAGTATTCTAACAAATATTCTAACATGATTACTACAACCATGTTTAGCCTTGGAAGATTATAGGTTTACAATCCATGATATGTCCCCTATGCAGTGCAGCAGTCTGGATATTAGAAGAATTATAAACCCTTCAAAGCACAAATAATAGAGTAATAGAGTAGGATTACATCTTTATTGACATGTTTATTTCCAGATGTAGTAGCTTATCATTTGGGCTACTTTATCCATATGTAGTATTTCTAAATGCTTAAACAAGTTTAACGTGGGCGCTTTTATCTAGACAAGTATATCCAGCTGCGGACATCACGCCTATCACCCGGAAGCTTGATGGACCATATTTGGTTGGAGTGGTTGGAGCGCGTCATCATACCGCGCCTGCATATTTGCATAGACTACGTCATCACCTTACTACGGTGGAAACAATGGATTCTACAGTTAGGCCCATATATATATTTGGTCACAGACAGAATTTGTGTTATTTTAGCTGTTTACCAAAACATCTTAGTTACAGTCATACACAAGTTACAGTCATATAATGAATATGAATGAATGAATGAATCTTTATTTCGAACATGATTTAAAAATAAAAATAATAAATAACAAATAACTAATATGTAGAGTACAGTCCTATCAATTGTTCGAAAAGGAGTAGGAAGAAGCCTGTCCTACCCCTGTTTATACTTAACAATTATGCTTACATTATATAATCCAATTAATTAATACATATATTTCAGTATCATCCGTTCTAATACTTTTTCATTCTTAATATTGACACAAAATAAATAATTAAACATCATTTTTCTATTCTTAATACTGAAACAACACAAAATAAATAAATAACAAACATCAGTATCCACAATGTAATACAGAAGAAAAAGACACAGAAAACCACACCTTAGTTTCCAGAAGATTAACAACCTTCCCTTTCCTCATTTTGGTATTTAACAAAAATAATTTCTTTAAACCTTATTTTAAATATAGCAATATTTCTGCTTTCCTTCATATTTTCCTCTAGCCCATTCCATATGGTAACTCCGTAGAATGATATATGCACCTGCTCCTGAGATGGGTGCGAGCATAACCCTTGTTAAAGTTGTGGTTACCTCTCAAATGACCTCTCCCCTTATCCCTCTCTATAAATCATTTGTTAATGTTACGTGGGAGTTCTTGAGTCTTTGCTTTATACATTAACTGTGCCAATTTAAATTTGAATAAGTCCATGAGCTTTAAGGCATTTGACATTAGGAACAAGTTATTAGTGTGATCACGATATCCGACCTTATGTACAATCCTCATAGCTTTTTTCTGTAGTGTAATCAATGGGTTTAAAGTGCTTTTATATTCATTTCCCCATATCTCCACACAGTAACTCAAATAGGGTAAGACAAGACAACAATATAGAGTATACAACATCCTCTGTTCCAGAATATGTTTTGCCCTGCACAATACTGCAATACTCCTTGATACTTTGGATCTAACGTATCTTATATGAGATTTCCAACAGAATTTACTGGGCTTAAAGTGCAGACTCTCAGCTTTAGGTTAAGGGTATTCACATCCAAATTGAAGGAAGGGTTTATGAATTATAGCTCTTTTATATATAATAACCAAAAGTAATTAGACAATTGACTCAAAAGCTGTTTCATGGGCCAGTGTGGGCTATTTATTCCTTCATTATTTCTTTATCAATTAAGCAGGTAAAAGGTCTGAGTTGATTCCAAGTGTGGCATTTGCATTTGGAGGCTGTTGCTGTATACGCACAACATGCAGTCAACAGAGCTCTCAATGCAAGTGAAACAGGCCATCCTTAGGCTGTAAAAACCAAACAAAAATCCATCAGAGAGATAGTGGGAACATTAATACTGGCCAAATTAACAGTTTGGTACATTCTGAGAAAAAAAGAATGCACTGGTGAGCTCGGCACCACAAAAAGGTCTGGACGTCCATGGAAGACAAGAGTGGTGGATGATCACAGGATCCTTTACATGGTAAAGAAAAACCCCATCAAAACATCCAGCCAAGTGAAGAACAGTCTCCAGGAGGTAGGCATATCATTATCCATGTGTACCATTGATGGTTATAGTTCAATGCTATTTTCTGACTTAGCCTGTTTGTAGGACAGGTGATGATAACCAACGCTAGTTCCACAGACCTTAGTAGGCTTTCAGACACAAAGAGACGCGGACTTGGAGCTCAGTTTACTTGCAAGGAGAGTGATTTCAGAGAGACCGTGTTCAAGGGTCAGTCCAAAATCATCTGAAGTTTCACTCTCCTAAGTCAGCCTTTTATTTCAACAGAACGGAAAAAGGGGCAGGCAAAGCACTGCGTTAATTATAAGCAGTTTCATGGGAAAGCATCTTAACATAAATATTCTCATGGAACCTTACAGCTTAATATAAACATTTCCCATGGAATTCCCAGCCCAAATATAAACATTCCTATGGTAATGTACCTTAACATAAATAGTTCCATGGACTGCTCTGCCCAACACAAACATTCCCATGAAAATGCACATCCTAAACATAAACACTCCATGGACTGCTCTGCCCAACACAAACATTCTCATGAAAATGTACATCTTAAACATAAACATTCCATGGACTGCTCAGCTCAAATATAAATAGTTCCACCGCTGGGCTCCTGGATAACACAACAACAGGAAGCGGAGCCCCGATTTAGGAGTGGAAAGATGAGCAGAGAATACACAGCCTAGTGCATAGGGTGCACAAAAGCTCACAGTGATACAGAATTATATAGAACATCTAACTCTATCATTTATGAAAACATCGTCTTTAACTCTAACATTTCCCTGCTGTTTTTCATATTTTATCACGATACAAACATCCGTCTCTTTATTCAGGTAGAGCTATCTTGTTTCCACATTTTCTAGTTCAACCGTCATTCAACGTCGCCGTACAGATCACAGACATGAATATTCATTTTTCTCAATTTGGGTTAGAGGCTGGTACTTCGGTTCCATCATAATCTCTCGAGTCAACATTTGTTGTACAAATATTCCTGAAATCAGTTTGTTGGTCATAGCTTTGAAGCAGGGGAAGACACAACAAACGAGCACAGCCAGAAATATCATTACAACAAAGAAAATCATTAGTCCTTTTACTAATAGTTGTTTCATGCCTCCTAGGTTCAGCCAATCCAACCATCCCCACGCATTCTGATCAGTGTGGGATGTTGTCAGGATGTGTTGCAAGTCACGGAGTCGGTTCAAAGCGTCAGTCATATTGGGCAAGTGTAAGTTGTCTGTGATGTAAGTGCAGCATGTGGTGTTAAGCATCACACATGTTCCTCCTGCCACTGCAGTCAATAGGTCAAGAGCCATTCTGTTCTGGAGTACCATCAGTCTGATCTGATCGATTTCGCGGTTCTGGGCTTCGTTTATCGTAAGGGATGCATTTACAAATGTCTCTAATTGATAGTTCAGGGTTTCTATGCGCAGGGAATGCTTCCCTATCCCTATCCCGGGGAACAATGCAAGTACAATCTTTTGACTAGTAGTCCAAAGTTTCTTGTCATCTGGGACATCACTGCCCCAGATTGGGTCGTGTGCCTGGACTTGGGCGTCTCGTTTGGTTCGTCGGGAGGAGATGTCATGGGTCATGATGTAAGTGTGTTCTGATAGGACAACGGGAGCACACACCCCGGCCCAGTTATCTGGGAGATGAGTGTATGCCTTATTCCCACAGACCCAATATATCCCCTGTACTGGCCGAGTGCCATTTCTAGGGAAATCGTTCATTCTCGACCATTCTTGAACCATTCTTGAACCTTTAAGGCTCTCATCGAGATCCGGATCGAGCTGTACTCTGCCCTTTCCTATAATGTACTGTGTTCTTGTCTCTGGTATTCCTATAATGTACTCTGATATTATTGTCTCTGGTATTGTCCAAGTAATTTGGCATCTTATCTTAGGGAGTTTCCCTAGAGAAATTGTTCCTTTCTTCCTAGTAAAGCAGTTAGCGAGCTCGACCCCAGGTTCGAATCTAACTAGAGGGGTCAAGAGTGGTTTGGGCAAATGGAGATGCAAGGGGAGCGTTTCTGCGCATAGGGGCCTAATGTTCCAGAAATATGGGGATTTGTCTTTTCCACTTATTCTGCTTATGAGGCACTCTGTTTGTCGACTTGAGAGCGGAACCACCCACAGAGTGGGGTGGCTGGCTGAGACAGGCAAATGAGAGCAAACATAACAGTCAGTCATATTCCTATTCTGCGCCTGTCTGTGAACATATTTGTACCATGTGTTAGTCAGAAAAGGGTGTGTGGCGGTGTCTGTGTCTTGTGTTAGGTCAGCCAGATATCGTCGTGTTCGTGTATTAATATCAATATCTTGCTCTGGAGTCTGTCCTATGATTAACAGAGTGAGGCCTAAGGCCAGGAACACCATTGTCCAAAAAAGATGTGGTCCCCTCATTCTAAGAGGTAGTGGATCTTGGAGAATTCTTCACCGGTTTGAGACGTACCGTCCACTACCAGGACGACCCCCTTTGTAGCCGGACTTCCACCACTACCCGTCGTTCGAGGGGAATAATGTCACTTTCTTACAATGGCTTTGGTGTATCCACGTATCTCGTTCTGCGATCTTGACGGCAGTTGGGGTGCTCAACAGTACTTCAAATGGCCCAACCCACCGCGGGCTGTGCCAATGTTTTCTCTTTATTTCTTTGATGAGGATCTGGTCACCAGGTTGTAGTCTTGGATCCTGTAGGGAGACAGAAAGGTCTGGCAGATTATTTGTTCTGGCTATTTCCTGTTTTCTAAATAGCTGGGTCATCCACGTGGCCAGTGTGTTTTCCGTTTCTGCCAAATCTACTTCCCTAATGTCGTCTACTATGGGTAGTCTAAACCTTCTCCCATTTACTATTTCAAATGGGGACAGACCCGTAGGTGTCGGTGTTATTCTCATGTATGTTTCCACTAGAGAAACACACTCTTCCCACCTTCGCCCCGTTTCTTCCATTGCTTTCTTAAGTCTTAGTTTGATTGTGCCGTTTGTTCTTTCTATCAACCCTGCACTTTGAGGGTGATAGGAACAGTGATTCTTTAGTTCAATGTCCAGGTGTTTGGACACGTGTTTGATCAATTCGTTCACGAAATGTGAGCCATTATCACTATATATTCTTTCTGGGATGCCGTGGTTTGGAATGATGCGGTTACATATGGCTTTGGCCACTGTAAGTGCATCATTCGTTTTTGAGGGTACTATTTCAACCCATTTTGACATTGGACAGATGAGGGTCAAACAGTATCTGTACTTGTTTGGCCCAGAGCTGTGGAGTTCGATAAAATCCATATGCATGTGTTGAAATGGATGTTTTGCAGAGGGGAACTTGCCCCTCTTTGGTCTTTCATTTCCTTGTGAATTATGTTTGCAGCAGGTCATACACGATCTACAAAAGTTTTTTGAAAATTGTGTGTAATTATATGTGTGGAAATGTTCATTAATCCTGTTAATCATCCCTGCTGTTGATACGTGGCAAACCCCATGTATCAAATGAGCTGCTGTTTTGTAGAGACTCTGTGGTAAAACAATTTTCCCATTTATTCTATAAACTTTGTCCGTCCCTAGGACTGCGTTGTCTCTAGCCCATTTAATTTTTTCTTTGTCTGATGCATTGTTCTGCATGTCTATAATAGCTTCAAATGGTATTGGCTGCGGAAGTGGTTTTGTGTTGACGAGAATCTCAGTTCCGTATTTACCCGCAGCTGCTTCTTTTGCTGTTCTGTCTGCAAAATCATTTCCTTTCGATGTTCTGTCTGTTCCTTTGGTGTGTGCAGCGCATTTGCATATAGCTAGGGAGCGAGGTAGCAGAACTGCTTCCAGTAATTTGGTCAGCAGTTCTGAGTGTGTTATGGATTTTCCTGTAGAGGTTTTCATTCCTCTCCTAGCCCATTGTGCAGCGAAGGTGTGTGTCGCTGAATATGCATATTGGCTATCGGTGTATAATGTGATGTCTATTCCTTTGGCTGCTACACATGCTTTTGTTAATGCTACTAATTCAGCTGCTTGAGCTGAATGTGAGTGTGGTAGTTTGCCAGCTTTGATGATTGATGTGTCTGATACTACAGCGTATCCTGTCATGTTCTGTCCTGTCAGTGACTTTGAGCAAGACCCATCCACATACCACACTTTTCCTTTCCCTAGTGCAGTATCTTTTAGGTCTCGCCGTGGTTTGCAAGTTTGTTCTGTTTGCTCTTTACACGAATGGGGGTTTCCATCATCTGGGGTGGGCATCAGTGTAGCGGGGTTTAACACTGTGCACCGTTCTATGCTGATGTGAGGTTGTGACAGTAGCGTGGCTGTCAGAGCGAGGAAACGAGCTGGTGAGAGGAACGCCATTTTTGTTTCATTCAGCAACATGGAGACAGCGTGCGGTACCAATAACCTCAACGGGTGGAACAGGACTATTTCTGCCGTGCACTGTACTGCCATTGCTGCCGCGCAGACAGCCTGAACGCACGGTGGAAGTGCCAATGATACTGGGTCTAATCGTTTAGAGTAGAACCCAATGGGTTGCTGTTTTTCTCCATGTTTTTGAGTCAATACTGAGGTCATAAATCCTTGTTTGCAATCTACCATCTGAGTAAATGGTTTCCCATAGTCTGGTAATGCGAGTACGGAGGAGCTTACTAGACTTTGTTTTAGTGTATTAAATGCGTCTAATGCTTCCGTGTTCCAATCGAGTTTATCGCTCATTTTTAATGTGTCTGTGTATATCAGATTCAGCAGGGGTTGGGTGATGGCGGCATATTCCGCCACCCAAGCCCTGCAGTAGTTTGTCATTCCTAAGAACTGCATCATTTGTTTCTTAGTCTGTGGTTGTGGTGTTGCCGTCATTGATGTTTTTCTGTCTGGGTTAATGCGACGCCCTTCTTTGTTTAATGTGTGTCCTAAGAACACAACTGCTTCTTGACATATTTGCAGTTTCGATTTCGATACTTTACTTCCTGTTTTTTCCAGATGCTGTAGCAACTGGATCGTGACGGCCATACATTCCTGTTTGGTGGGGGCGGCCACCAGCAGGTCGTCTACATATTGCAGAATCTGTGAGGACTCTGGAATATGAAGGTCCGCCAGGCAATTTTGCATTGCCTGGTGGAAAATCATTGGACTTTCAGACCACCCTTGTGGCATGCGTGTGTATGTGTATT
>NC_137692.1:3671183-3838683 GCF_963989245.1 Nansenia antarctica | reverse complement strand
CGCTAGTTCCACAGACCTTAGTAGGCTTTCAGACACAAAGAGACGCGGACTTGGAGCTCAGTTTACTTGCAAGGAGAGTGATTTCAGAGAGACCGTGTTCAAGGGTCAGTCCAAAATCATCTGAAGTTTCACTCTCCTAAGTCAGCCTTTTATTTCAACAGAACGGAAAAAGGGGCAGGCAAAGCACTGCGTTAATTATAAGCAGTTTCATGGGAAAGCATCTTAACATAAATATTCTCATGGAACCTTACAGCTTAATATAAACATTTCCCATGGAATTCCCAGCCCAAATATAAACATTCCTATGGTAATGTACCTTAACATAAATAGTTCCATGGACTGCTCTGCCCAACACAAACATTCCCATGAAAATGCACATCCTAAACATAAACACTCCATGGACTGCTCTGCCCAACACAAACATTCTCATGAAAATGTACATCTTAAACATAAACATTCCATGGACTGCTCAGCTCAAATATAAATAGTTCCACCGCTGGGCTCCTGGATAACACAACAACAGGAAGCGGAGCCCCGATTTAGGAGTGGAAAGATGAGCAGAGAATACACAGCCTAGTGCATAGGGTGCACAAAAGCTCACAGTGATACAGAATTATATAGAACATCTAACTCTATCATTTATGAAAACATCGTCTTTAACTCTAACAACCATAAAAGAAAGACTTCACACAAGCAAATACAGAGGGTTCACCACAAGGTGCAAGCCATTCATAAGCCTCAAGAATAGAAAGGCCAGATTAGACTTTGACAAAAAAACATCTAAAAAAGCCAGCCCTGTTCTGGAACAGCATTCTTTGGACCGATGGAACTAAGATCAACCTGTACCAGAATGATGGGAAGAAAAAAGTATGGCTTGGAATGGCTCATGATCCGACGCATACCACATCATCTGTGAAAAAACGTGGAGGCAGTGTGATGACATGGACATGCATGGCTTCCAATGGCACTGGGTCACTAGTGTTTATTGATGATGTGAAGACAGAAGCAGACAGATGAATTCTGAAGTGTTTAGGGATATTCTGTCTGCTCAGATTCAGACAAATTCAGCAAAGTTGATTGGATGGTGCTTCACAATACAGATGGACAATGACCCAAAATATAGTGTGTAAGCAACCCAGGACTTTTTTAAGAAGAAGTGGAATATTCTGCAATGGCCAGAGTCAATCACCTGATCTCAACCCAATCAAGCATGCATTTCACTTGCTGAAGACAAAACTAAAGGCAGAAAGACCCACGAACAAACAACAACTGAAGACTGCTGCAGTAAAGGCCTGACAAAGCATCACAAAGGAGGAAACCCAGCATTTGGTGATGTCCATGTGTTCCAGACTTCAGGCAGTCATTGCCTGCAAAGGATTCTCGACAAAGTATTAAAAATGACCATTTTACTTACAGTACAGGCCAAAAGTTTGGACACACCTTCTCATTCAATGTGTTTCCTTTATTTTCATGACTATTTACATTGTAGATTCTCACTGAAGGCATCAAAACTATGAATGAACACATGTGGAATGATGTACTAAGTGTGAAATAACTCTAAATATGTCTTATATTTTAGATTCCTCAAAGTAGCCACCCTTTGCTTTTTTGTTGTTAATAAAATATATATTTTTTGTTGTTAATAAAATATATTATAATAATATTAAATATATATATAATAACATATTATTATTAACACATATTATATTAAATATTATTATTATATATTTTATTAACAACAACAAAGCAAAGGGTGGCTACTTTGAGTCTTCAATCTTCAATCTTTAAAATCTCGCCGTCCTTTTAAGATCCTTCAAAATCTCGCGGTTTCTCGCGGTTACTTCTGTGATGACGCGCTCCAACCAAATATGGTCCATCAAGCTTCCGGGTGATAGATGTGATGTCCGCAGCTGGACCCTTCTCGGTCTAGAAGGAACTCACCCGAGCTAAGTGGGCGGAGTTCCAGAACACAGCTCCGGAAGGACCCGGCGATGATGTCATCAAAAGACGACACCGTGTTGATAACAACTTTCATTCTACTCTGATGAGAGTCCGTCGAAGTTGCCAGCTTGGAGGAAATCTGTTTGATTTATTATAATATATAATAAAATAAATCCATGTTATCTATGTGATTTCTGGATGATAAAGGTAACGTCTCTATGCCCATATAAGGACAGAAGACTTCCGACAGGGCCGTTTGGAGGAGAAGGGTCCAGCTGCAGGCTTGCAGCCAGGGGCCGAAAGGAATGTGAGGACGGAATGGAATGTGAGGACGGAATGGAATGTGCCTGTGTGTTGATTGCTATCTGCGCATGCGCTTAGCACGAGCGAGCCTGTGTGTTGATTGCTGTCAGGGAAGTTGTCTTGGTGAACGTTTGAAGACATCAGTCAGTTATTATCTACCGAGAGATTCAGATTTAGATTACTGCCATGGCTCACTACAGAGTGAGTAGAAACTAACCCTAACGTGTGTCGTGTATTTCTACTTAAACACACAATAGTATGATAGGGGCCTGTATATATGCTGTAGGGGAATGTTGTGCAATGTTGTGCAAATAGCCCCCTGAGTGTTGTGCAATGTTGGGCAATAGCCCCCTGACTTGAGGCCATAGTGACATCACAGGGGACGGCCCTCTTGACCATCTAGGAGACTGATAGGACCACTGGTAGATATTTGCATAAGAGAAGGGGGAACAAAACGAGCAGGGCAGAGGAGATCGGCCTCTTTTACCACCCAGCCAGCCAGAGGAGAGCACACATGTATGTATGTATCTGTTTGTAACTTTGATTAAATCGTCTTAAACTCAATAACTGTTCTTTGATTCATAACCAACAATAATTAACATCATAAGTGGCGAGACTAGCCCAGGAGATAAATATAGCTTGATTTACAGTCTTTTGCAAACTCTTCTTGGTGTGTGCAAAAGTTGACTGAATCTCAGATAAGTTATAGTCAAAAGAATCTTGTGTAACGTTAATCTTGTTGGAATAGAAACAAATCTTTCATAATCTTTAAGCTTGGGTTGGTGATAGGGCCGAATTTGGTAATTCGCTTTTTTGTGTAAAATTGTGTTGAGATATTAGTTTGGTAACTAATAGTTGTGATTTGTTTGGATGGTATTACGGAATATCGTGAGTGTGTGTGTAAAATTGTGTTTTGATAAAGTGTAATTGGACTGTGTAGTCTATTTTGTAAGATATGTGAAAGAGCATTATTGTAGCAGAATCTTCAAAACTGTAGCAGAAGTGTGCTTCAGAACGCCATTGTCCTTTGTGTCGGCGGAGCAACAACACGCACGCTCGGGCACGCGCGCAGACACGCAGAAACACACAGAGACCTTGGAAAAGGAACAGTGAAATGCATATGAGAAAGATTTGGTTTGGTAACTAATAGTTTAACTGCATTGAAAGATAATCTTGAAATTGTTGTGTCGTGTTAAAGTTGTGTTAAGTTATTGTGGAAAGCAAAGTCCTACAGGAGCGGTTTCTCCCCCAGAAGAAAAGGACAAAGACTTGCCCCTCCCCCTTCCTTTCTCTCCTGTGGATAGACGCGCGCTCACACATGCACGAGTGCAGGGCTGTACACGCATTGATTCAAACATGCACACACAGAGTTGAAAATCCCCTTTACAAAGGGAACCTGTATTTCATTGATTACATCACTCATCCATTACGAATAAAGATAAATTCATACAAAGATTGTAGTAATTTAGAGATAGAAAGATAGTGAATTGATCATTGGGGTATTTTAAAGTAGTTTAAAGATATTTGTTAGGATTCATTCACGAGCCCCTAGTAGAAGTGCGCGCATGTGTAACACACACGGAGACGCGCGCAGGCACATTTCACACACACAGAGAGCACGCGAAGCGAATAGGCCAGTCGTTACCCTCAATAAAACGGCTCTGTGCCTGCTTGCAGAATGTTGGTGAAAGAATCTAAAAGGCTGATGCATAGATTGATGTTGTAAATGACTGTTCAGTATTACATTACTTTAATTAATTTAATTAATTACTTATTAGTTGAATTAATTATTCAGATCATTCATTTTCTGTTTCACAAAACAATTGATTGATTCCACAGGTTTGGTCAAATGTCTGTGACTGTCTAATGAAAACCATTCTGAATAATCATTATTTTGTTTGATATTTTGAAAACAGATAATTGACTCCACACGTTTTAAATCAATGTATATGATGATATAATGAATAATTCTAACTAGTCATTCATTCCTTTCACTTAACAGTTGATTTATTTACTCAGATTGTAATTAATAATTAATCATTCATTCCTTCCCAATAACAAGTCGATTTCTTTACAGGTTATAATTAATATTTGTAATTTACATCTTTTATTTTAGTTAGGTCATGTCCACAGCTTTTGATTAGGAATAGCAGAATAGTTTGTATTGATAATTAAGCAGTAAAAGGGTTTTTGTAAATCAGTGAATGCTTAGGTGTTGACCAGCCTTTGTGATTTAATAATTGTGTTGACCAGAACTGTAATTAGTATTGAATGAGTAATTAAGTGACACATATTCATAAACAATTAGGAAACACATTTAAGTATAAAGTACTTACACAGATATTAGATTTAAGTTAATACTGCACTGACATACACAAGAGGCAAATCTGTTATTCTGAGTTGCAGGGTTCTGTGGGGATGGTTAATACAGTTATATTGGACTAGCATTTGTTTAGCAAACAAGGCAATAGGAAGGTGGGTTGTGAGAAAAGTACACCTTATAGAATATATTCAGCATATTGAGCAGTATAAATCAATCAGCTTAAAATGGGAGCAAATTCAACGAAGGTGTTAAAAGATATTAGTGAACATAGTGGAATATTGGCTACTTTATCCCCTATGGCTGTAGTGGAAAAAATGAATCCTCTTGTAGGGAGTCCACCCACTGGTCGTAGAACGTGCGAAAACGGGGTTTTGCCAGGGTTGCGCTACTTAATCACCATTAAAAATACATTTTTGGAAGATATTGTCTTACATGTGTCAACATATATGTCCATATGTATTATAGTTTTAGCTCTGTGTACTTGTTTTCGTTGTACTTATTGTTTTAAGAATGTAATTTCAATGTTACCGTTGCTACTCACTGCCGCATTAAGCGGCGCCGTTCTAATCCCTATCTCCAGTGATTTTCCGCTATTTACAAGCTCTCTTTCTTGTCATTTCCGCGGCTCTGATCAATAGTAATCCTTTTAATGGGCGGGTCACCTGTATCTAAGGCATCTTGACTTCCTATTGGTCTTCCGCCAGTCTCCACTCATTGGAGGATTTTTTCCTGTGGTAAATTTAAGGAGACACTTGACAGATCCTCATCATTATTGACGTCTGATCATCTTCGCGGTGGGTTTCTGTTCAATTCAACTTGTTTTCTATCTAAAAATATATACATATAGCTACATGTTTGTCTTGTATCCAGCGGATTTTGATTAGAAATACAGTCTACTCCGCTCCGGTTGTAATTTCGAGAGCCTACTCTAGCCCGCTAGACGCTGTTTGTGTGAATGTGAAACCTCCGGTTTCGAAGGGTTAATAGTAAGATCGCTAGATAAGTGTATATGTTGTTTTATGTCCACATAAAATGTAATCCATGTAACACACAGTACTGACTAGCCTAATTTCGGTTCTTTGTTTTGATAAGTTCATATTTGATTTTTACAGAGTCTAGCTATGGCCACAAACGCACCTCAAGTGTCACCTCAAGTGTCACCTCTCCAAATGTTACCTCAAGTGACACCTATCGTTACAAACGGCTGGCTCTATGAGCAGAGTTTAAAGGGGAAGACTGCAGCAGAATTAACTGAAGAAATAATTAAATTGGTTCCTAATAAATATGGACACTCAAACAGCCTCAGACAAAAATGTGATGATGCCCTCTCTAAAATCAAGAAAATGAAGAAAAACAAGTGTAAAGACCTACAATTATTTTGGCAATCTGAATTTCTTCCACCAAAGGCCCGAACCCCAAATTCAATTGAAACCCAACTCAAAAAAGAAAACCTATCCCTAAGCAGAAAGCTTCAGTCATCAGAAGAGCAGGTCTCTCAAATACAAACACAGCTCACAGCCATGGAGGAAAACGCAGCTGATAGTCAGACCAAATTCCAGACCAGTATATTACAGTATCAGCAGGCCAGCATAGATGCCACATTGGACAGACAATCATTGAAATTACAATTGGAACAATTTGAACTTGAGAACTCTAATCTGACCAAACAGTATGACCTCTGCCTACAACAATTAATTAGAGTAAAAGCAACTTTACCAAGAAAAAGAGCATTGGACATGAAAGACAAAACAATTAAACGGCTAAAAACTACCATTAAGCTATCCAAGGAGGATCTTGAGGAGAAAGAGGGAGTAATACAGGTGCTCACTGAGAAGTTGAGCCTCCAGGACAAGTGGAAGCAGGAGAAGGTGGCCCTTCAGAAGAGGCTGAGTGTGATGAGAGGGAATGTGGCGAAAGCCAGGCGGGAGAGGGATGAGGCTGAATATATGGCAGAGGCCTCCATTCAACACCTGGAAGCTGAGGTAAAGCAGCTGGAAAGGAGAGAGCGAGAGCTTCAGTCTGTGATAGACTGCACTGAGAGGGAGGAGGTTGCCACATTTGAAAATGGCAGATACACAAATGAAATCCGGGAGGTCTGCATGACACTACTGACAGAGGGGAATGTGAGCATCCGAAAGCTGCCAAAGGTCCTCACTACAGTAATTAAAAACCTGACGGGCAAGGTACCACAGAGGCTTCCCAGCAAGACACTTCTCAGCAGTCGTATTATGATGGAGGCCAGAATAGTGGCGAGTAAGCAGGTAAAAATATATCTGAACATGATATTGGTCTATTGCTCAACTTCTTGAAAATGTTTTGCCCATTTAAACACAATTATGTTTATGGCAAATTCATAATAAAATCAATTGTGTCCATTGGTAAGGTTGCTGAGGAAATGCTGAAGGACTTTGATCCGGAGAGTGGTGCAGGCACAACACTACACCAGGATGCCACCACATTTAATCACAGCCATTACCAAGGCATGCAGGTATGTACTGCCATTGAGCCCTCTAACAATAACCATAATCCTCTAAAGTGTGTGTGTGTGTGTGTGTGTGTGTGTGTGTGTGTGTGTGTGTAAACAACATGTACTTGTTTCCAATTAAATCAGGCAGTAAATTATTATACTAATTTATACATTGATTGCAATTCTGGATTTACATAACATATATAATATATTTAAGTATACAAAATGCATTTATTGTTATTGTGAATTTGCTTTAAGGCAAACATGATTGAGGTTTAAAAGCGGTTACGGTGTATGTTTTTGGTGTCACTGAAGTCAGGGAAACACCTGACCTTAGGGCTGAGGCAGGTAGCAGGAGGAGATGCTGAGACCTATCTGACCGCTTTCAAGGAGAGCATAGACAGTCTAGCAGCAGCAATCACATCAGCTGAGGAGGAGAAGTCAGTAATCGTGGCATCACTTGTGTCGAGCATCAAGTGCTTGATGTCAGACCAGGCAGCAGTCAACGGGGTCTTCAATCGACTTCTGGCCCAGTTTCGGGAAGAGCTACTGCCAACAATAATCCCAGCGTTTGATAGGTATAATGCAGTGATTTTAGATAATCCCAGAGTTTGATAGCAGTGCATTAGGCTAGTTATTTAAATAAGACCAGGAGGCTTCAATTTGTTTTGTGTGTTAATAGAAACAATAAATGAGTATTGATAAGAAATTAGAAAAGGACAAGAAGAATTATAGTTAGTTAACTGTTAACTCTGATTCTTGTGAGTAGTGTTTTATTTTGTGCAAACACATTTTACACACATTTTACACACTTTAATCTAATCTAAAGCTTTTAAAATATTTTTTAGTCTTTCAACAGACCAGCAACAGCAGCTCGTGGAGATGGGGACCTTTGCGTGCCGAATGCACCTGCTGGTGAATATGGAGCCTGCAGCAGCCCGTGCTCTCCATGCTCTGGATATCACACTCTCTGAGGGCACCAATCCCCACAGTCTGCACAGTAAGGAGGCAGGGACACAACGAGTGATCAGAACCGCTGCAGCCCTATTCACACGGCGTGGGTCTGCAGTTGCTGGGGCACCCGACATGTGGGAGGTTTTTTTGAGAGGCAAAGGGCAGACAAAAAACTATCTTGTGACCTACCATGGCCACCGAATGAACATTTCATTTCAAAATGCCCTGGCCCTGTACTTCCACTGGGAAGATGCTGCTATGTTCCTCACTGACTGGCCTGCTGACAACGACCTGGTAAAGTCAGTGAGGTATGACATTAAGGAGCCTCTGTACAGGGCCGGGTGCAGGGCCATGGGCCTGGTCTATGCTCTCCTCATGGAGCCTTTCGAAAGGATCCTGAAGATGCCTGGTAACATCCTAGATCTGAACAGTGATCTTGAAAGGATGCTCTCCTCCCTCCAGGTGTGGTCCATCGATGGCTCCATGGCGATGAAGAGGGGTTCAGTGTTCCAACCAAGTTGGGGGGGCCATGGTCCAAGGAGGAAGTGCAGTCGCGGCTCAACGAGATAGGCTCTGGTGAGTGGAGGGAGGCGCTCCTGGCCCAGATAAGATTTCAAAAAAAACGTCCTGAACTCTGCGGGGGAGAGGCATCTCTTCCAGGAAACAAGGGAGAAGAGGAAATACTCTGTGGAAGAACTAAAAAAAAACCTCATGTCCATCTTGGAGGCTAATGTCAGTGTCCCTCAGATCATTCAGCCTGGTGGTCTTGTATATAGGTCCAGGGAAGAGCAGCAAATCACAATTAGCGACTGCAGAGCCAAAATGCTCTTTAAATTAAAAGAGGCAGAGCAGAAGGGGAAAATACAGCAGGCTATGTCATGGCTGGAGGAGTTCGGTAGAAGGCCTGAGCTGTTGGTTGGCAGGAGGGTCATGCATCTGTGCAAGGAGGATGGGAAGGTAGAGTGGTTTCCAGCAACAGTCTGTGGACTTAAAGAGCCTCAAGCAGAGGAAGTCATTAACACTCTGTTCAACATCAAGTATGATGTTTGTGAGGAACACTGGTGTTTTCCTCTTTTAAAGGATATTAAAAACCACGATTTGTACTTTCTCTGATCACTCCCCACCCTCCAACACCCCGTCCCATTGAATAAATGTTTTGTTACCTACCTTTAGTGCCTGGACCTGGATTATTTATGCAATTTGTTGGTCATAACTATTCCTCTCTTTTTGAATTATGCATAGTTGTATGCATAGCATTTATACACAAAAACCTAACACAGCATTTACAAAAGACAACAAAAACATTTGGCCATGGTGGCCATGTTAGATTTAGTCTGCCCTCTTGGATATGAATTGTGTGATAAATGTTTATATTTGCTATTAATATTGGTCTTAAAATTCTCAAAAACATGATATATAGGTTTATTTAATAAAAATGAACAGTTTAAAAGATACATTTGAATTTCATAATTGGTGTATCCAGTGTCTTAACGACAGCCATATTGGATTTAATCCGCCATCTTGGATATTAATTGTGCGATAAAAAATGTCATCTGCTATTAATATTGGTCTTAAAATTCTGAAAAGAATGATATATAGCTTTGTGTAATAAAAATGAATAGTTTAAAAGATAAAGTTGAATTTCATAATTTGTGTGTTCCATTACTGCACAGCAGTGACCACTTGTTAGGTCTAGATTCTATTGAGATAAATTCCTGGAATTCACATGTGTATGTAAAGAGGTAAACCTTGATAACTTTTGAACCGTACATGATAGAACCATGGGGGTTGGACCATTGTTTTTCTCATGAAATTCTCTGTGAGATGGACATATTTATTTTAATCTAAAGTGAAAGCAAAATTATATGTGTGAACACCCTACCTCTTGTTAGGGAAATTAGCAAAATGTCTACGAAATGGAATAGCCGTTGGGCATACATTGGACAGCCGTGGCCGAAAGAGGGCAGCCTTAATTTACAAATAATTGCAACATTGGAAATACTTATCAATGTGCACAAAGCACATCAAAGAGGAAAGATTAGATCAGAGAAACGCAAGTTAGAGTTAGCTATTTTAGATCTATTTAAGGTAGAGGGACAGAAAATAGCTCAGATGGAACCGGAAAAGAAAAATGAATTGGCCAGAACACTGGAACAGAAATTGAACATTCCATCCACAGACATGTGTCCTGTCTCCAGTCCCCCTCCATATGCTAAGGCACTGGAGGACCATTCCCAGAAGAAGAAGACCAAGAAGGAGCCAAGGGGAAAAGGGGACGACAGGAGTGACGAGGAAGATGACAGCAAAGATGGCAGTGAAGACTCAAGAGATGACGACAGTGCAGATGAAGGCTACAACGCTCAGGTCAGGAAGATGATAGCCACAGCAGAAAGACACCACAGATGGCTGAAGGAGCAACGAGAAAGGGAGAAAGAGGAAGATTGTCATCGAATGACATCAAATACATTAAAGAACTGTCCAGTGCTGATTCGGGGTAACAAGATGGACTATCATCCTTGGAATCATACAGATCTGTCTGAAGTGATAGAGAAACTCCCCGTTCTCCAAGATGGTGGATTCGCATGGACTACTGAGGTGGACGTGAGACTGACAGGAACGCAGGCCGCGATGGGAGACCTGAAAAGACTCTTAGCTTTTATTGCAGGATTGGATACAATGCAGGAAATATTGATGAAGGCAGGACTTCATAGATATATCAATACATCAGTTTATGATCCAGAGCTCTTTGCAGCAAACAGAGGCAGGCTGTGGAAGGCAATCAGAGAGACTTACCCTACTCACATTCACCCAGACAATATCATTGTGAAGCCACTGGGGGGAGATGAGAATCCCAGGGGTTTTGTTGCCCGTGTGCACTCTCAATGGAGAAGTGTGACAGGGAAGGACGCTGAAGATAACCCCTTAGAAAAATCCATAATCAGGGAAAAAATACAAGAAGGGCTTCCTACCCCAGTTAAGGATAAGCTAGCAGAAGTGGTGGGGCTACGACACATGAACAAAGCTGTTTATATAGACCACGTAGCTCATCAAGTTGAGTTATATCGAAAGAATATTCAGATACAGAAGACACAAGACGAAGAGTCACTCAGAATATTGACTCATGTGCAATTGACTGAAAGCGAGAGGAACATAGAGGGAGTGCAGGCTTTAGCCCCACAGCAACAGCCACCTGGAGTGCAGACTGCTACTTACCAGTCCTACTCACAGGGGCCACAAGGGGGGTATCCTGCTACTTACCAGTCCTACCCACAGGGGCCACAAGGGGGGTATCCATACCCACAAGGGCCACCAGGGGTGCAAGCGGTTCCATACCAGATGTACACACAGCCTGGCCAAGGACCACCACCAGGGGGATGGACAGCAGCAGGGAAGAAGATGCTAGAACCATGTTACCAATGCGACCAGAATGGACATCTAGCCTGTACCTGCTGCAACAGGCCCCAGGGGGGCGCAGGGGGGAGCCAAGGAGGAGGATATTGGCCCCCTGCTACACCTGCTCCAGGAGTGATGAACCCTTACGGAGGCCCAGCAGCTGGCCTATAGGGGTGCCCGGAAGATCCGAGTGGGAGGTGCCAGCTGGTGGTGACAAAGAAGCCTGAAGACGCCACGCACCTTCCTATGTCTGGAGAATATGTGAAGACAATCGGATTTGAGGGAATTAAACAGCTGATTCCTACAACTGAGCTTGTAGACTTAGAGTACAAGGGACAGAGAGCAACTCTGTCAACACTTGTGTCAGAACACACGCCAACAGGGCTGCTAGGGAGAGATGCTCAATGCCAATTGAACTGTACAGTAAAATGCACACCTGACGGCTGTCAGGTGACGATGCCATCCGGTGCTCAGATTCCATCAACAGCCAGAGTGTTTAAGCATAGAACAGACCTACAAGCTTTGCCTTTTAAGGGAGCTGATATAGAATATTGGGTTGATGGGTCTTGTTACCGGGTAGGAGAAACTTTGTGCGCTGGGTATTCCTTAGTTAAAGCACAGAATTCAAAGTTTATTGTAGAACGGGCTGAGGCAGTTCCTCAGCCTTGCTCAGCTCAGTTGGCTGAGTTGATTGCCCTCACAGAAGCATGCAACTTGGGAATCGGACGGAGAGTGACAGTGTACACCGACTCTGCCTATGCACATAATGTTTGTCATTTTAATGGAGCTGTATGGAGGGGGAGGGGTTTTAAGAGAACTGATGGTACGCCTATACAGCATCACGCACAGATCATGAAGCTGTTACAAGCCATGATGAAGCCAAAGGAATTAGCCATAGTGAAGTGTGCCACACACAGGTCTGACTCATCACATGTCACACAAGGTAACAGGGCTGCAGAAGATGCAGCCAAAGCCATTACAGGAGCAGACAAGGCAGGTAAAGGTCTTCTGGTCGCACATGAAAAGCAATTACAGGGCATGGTCACACTTGAGGATTTATTGATGTTACAGAGTAGAGTAACTACGTTAGACAAGAACGTTTGGCTAGCAAGGGGGGCAAGTCAGGATGACACAGGTCTATGGAGGAATCATGAGGGGTTGGTTGTAGCACCCTCAGATTTAATAGGCATGTTAATACGGGAAGCTCATGGATTAGCACATGTGGCAAGGGGGGAGGTAAGACGCAAGATCACCAAGGAATATGGGTTTTGGAGTCCATATTTGATGGAACAGATTGACCATGCTTTAGGTCAATGTGGGGTCTGTTGGAGAAACAACATCAGAGTGGGTACACCAGTGGTGTCTGGGCATATCCCTACCCCAATAGGGCCACGGGTGGTGGACAGGGGGGTGGATGTACAGAGTAGGCAGGATGTTGTGCCAACAGGTGCCGAGGTCCCCAGAGAACCTGAGAAGGAGGAGCTACGACGAGATGCTGTGGTGTTGCCAGAGCCAGTGGCAATGCCAGCGTTACAGCCAGTGTTATTACCGGCAATGCCTGAAACCGAGGGGACAGTGGAAAGCTGTCCAGATGCCAATAAACCAGAAACCAACGAAGCAGAGAGTGTTGACAGTCTGGAGGTCCAGCCTGGGGGTGTCCAAAGCCTGGACACCTGTGCTACTGGGGATGCTGGCGAGTGCCTGCATCATGCTTCAGATGATGCTGAGGGCGACTCCCCAGACCTTGATCAGCGTGGGAGGGGACCAGGCGGCTGCCTGAACCTCAATGACACTGACGGACGACGACCAGTTAGGAAAAGATTAAAGACTATGAATAGGGTAGTGAAGCAGCAGATCAAAGGGAACGACGGGAATGGACAGCAGATGATAGCATGGCTGGAAACGGTCTTAGGGGCATGGGAAACTTATTTTGCTAAGATAGGAGCACCTATTATAGCAGACATGATTTTTGACTTTCTTAGGAGACAGGGCCTCATTGACTGTTTTTGGAAAATCAGTCACTCAGTCCACGTTGATGAACTTTTCAGAAGACTAGTCCTCACCTGAGGTGAAGATCTATGCATTAATGCATTCCCTTTGTCCTATGCTTACTGTTGGAGAATTATGTGTTATGATAACTGAATGTCATTATTTGTGTATTGTTTGTTTGTTTCTATATCGTATGTGATTGAGGTCAGTTGAGAAGTGATGTGATGGTTATACAAAGATAGGAAAGAAGTTCTGTTCCTAGCGCAACGAAGAATAAGCTCCTGACTAGGAAAGGTTATCAATCTGAGACAGCGGTAAAGGTTGTTCTGAAGATGCAAGTAACAAGAAGACGTTGGTCGTTGGAAGTTTTTGTATTGAAATATGTAGGATGTACTGTGTTTAGATTAATTTGTATTGTTATTTTTTGATTTTATTTTATTTTTGATTTTTTTGATTTTATTTTATTTGTTATTATGTGTTATTATGTTTCTTGTGTTGTGTGTTGGTGTAGTTTTTCTGTCTTGTTGTTTGGTGTCTTAGTTGCGGTTTGTGGGGTTTTGTGTTTTTGTTTTTGTTTTGTGGTCGTTTAGTTTCGGAACACCCTCTGGGTGGTCCGAGGGGGGATGTGTCGTGTATTTCTACTTAAACACACAATAGTATGATAGGGGCCTGTATATATGCTGTAGGGGAATGTTGTGCAATGTTGTGCAAATAGCCCCCTGAGTGTTGTGCAATGTTGGGCAATAGCCCCCTGACTTGAGGCCATAGTGACATCACAGGGGACGGCCCTCTTGACCATCTAGGAGACTGATAGGACCACTGGTAGATATTTGCATAAGAGAAGGGGGAACAAAACGAGCAGGGCAGAGGAGATCGGCCTCTTTTACCACCCAGCCAGCCAGAGGAGAGCACACATGTATGTATGTATCTGTTTGTAACTTTGATTAAATCGTCAAACTCAATAACTGTTCTTTGATTCATAACCAACAATAATTAACATCACGTGCTACGTATATGTTTAACAGTCGTGTGTTACAGTTTATTACGACAGAAAGCACATATATACATACCTACGGAGAATTTAGCCTCTCAAACTTTGTTAGCTACATAGCTAGTTAGCGGCGGTTACCAGGTGTGCGTGTTTGTGTTGCTAGGTAGTTGTAGTTGATGTCGAAATGCTAGACCAGTTTGAGAAACTTCGCGAAGGAAGAAAAGTAAGTAGCGTAACTAACACTTAACATTTAAAAAGCTATATAAATTGTAGATCAGGTGAGACCAGGTGAGACTAGGGTTAGGGTTAGGACTGTGTGGCGGTGTGTTATCAGACTGCTCAGCAGTGGGAATGTTGTTGCTTTTGTCAAACATAGTTTAACATCCCTAGCTAGCTGGGTTAGCGTGCTAACTGCCTTTGTTAGCTGAGGTTAGCGACATAGCTAGCTGAGTCTGCAGCACATGTGACTAGCCCTAACCCTAGCCCAGGCTTTATGGAATTTGACAACAAAATTAACAATATGAAGCCGCAAGGGATTGTGTACTAACCAATAGTCAATGTAAACTTGAGCTACTGTGCCATTATTTTAAGTATTCACTTGCAGCCCTGCAAAACGAATTGTTAGCCCAACATTAGTTTAAAGTTCTGTTATATTTCAATTGCCTTAGTTATTAGATTAGATTCGATTCAAATGTATTGTCAATGTACAGTACAAGTACAGTACAGCGAAAATAAGTTTGGCATGTAACCGGAGTGCAAATATAACTATTATGTTATATTAACTATTACTATTATAACATATGTAACGTATGTGCAGGTATGGTAAATAAGAGGAATGGTGAATATAAATATATGTATAGGGTAAATATGTGTATAGGATATGAACAGCAGTATTATACAGTATTATACATGACTATATTCTATGCAGGTAGGCTATGTCTATAAGCTGTTTTACAGTATTGTACATGAACTCTGCTATATGCAGGTATGACTATGAGCTACATGTGGGTTTGTCAGGGGGTGAAGAGGCACTTGGAGGGCCATTTCAACCGGGCATTTCAACCGGGCAGTTTTCCATGAAGGTAAAGTTGGCCAACATTCTCTGGGAAATGCAAATGGAGTTGCAGTAGAGACCAATTCCATTTGAGCAATGAATCAAAACTAACCCTTCTGTGACATTTGTGGGAGGTATATGATTTAGATGTTGTGTAGCATATTCAATTGACAAATGATCATAGAATAATAAGGTAACACTTTAAAAAGGATCATTATAATCAATAATAATATTACAATTCTATGCTCTGTTATAGGGTATACCATTCACAGATGTGGGTTACAATGTAACCGAGCGTTACAGTATCACTGCATCCACTGCCAGTCAACAATTTTACTGTTTTACTGTTTAGGTGGGGGTGTTCTTGTCGTGTCATCTTATTATTTTTTTCTGTATGGCTGGAGGCTCACAGCATATCAGGATCAGGAATTTCTTGGAATTCATCATTTAGATTTTTCAAACATGCCTTAACATGAATGACTGGAAATCTCTATTATGTTTTTTAGTGGCAGCAGTGCCCTGTTACGTTTCTCTAAAGGTTCTGTATGTCTACAATAGTGTCGGGTCCAGGTGCGGTGTAGTAAACAAAGACACGGCGATATAATAAAATAAAGACTCTCTTTACTGAGACGTATAGTTCGCAGGTACAAACATAGACTTTCAGACGGAACAACAAAAAGGGGAGCAGTAGGGCTCAGCACGTATGCAACAATAACGAAGGAACTGAGGTCAATAATAAAGTACACGGAAACTAAAGTTTGAGCAAAGGGCTCCAAAGGAGGTACAAGGTTTCAAACAAAGTCAAGGCTCAATCACGTTCCGAGTAACGGATACGTGAAGTGGTAATACGTACACAGGATACTGAAGCATTCCAAACGGGGTAACACAAGTGATTGACTGACAAGGGAACAGGGAAAAGGGACACACCTAAATAGTCACATACAAACACACAACAGGTGACAGGCATTAGCAATCAGTTCCAATAAAGTCCAGCCACCAGTAGGTGGTGTCGGAGAGTCGGAGACTCCCCTGGTGACAGTGCCCCCCCCCCCGACGAGCGGCACCAGCCGATCACCCGGGTGCCTCGGGATGGAGCAGGCGAAAGTCAGAAATAAGACTAGGGTCCAATATTTCCCGCCGAGGCACCCAGGTACGCTCCTCCGGCCCATATCCCTCCCAGTCCACCAGAAACTGGACACCCCTACCCACCCTCCGGGAGTTGATGATCCTGTTGACCGTGTAGGCAGGTTGTCCATCAATGAGACGGGGCAGGGGGGCGGGGCGGGGTGGAGGGGCCATGGGGGAGAACACAACGGGCTTGAGGAGTGATACATGGAAGGTGGGGTGAACTCGCATGGAGGGTGGGAGTAGCAGTCTGTAGGCCACGGCATTGACCCGCCGCACCACCTTAAACGGCCCCACGAAGCGAGGAGCCAACTTGCGTGACTCCACCCGGAGGGGGAGATCCCGGGTAGACAGCCAGACCCTCTGACCAGGACGGAAGACCGGGGCAGGACGGCGCCTGCGGTTGGCCTGGCGTTGGGACCTGTCCGAAGCCCGCACAAGCGCCGCCCTCACCCGCCTCCAGGTGCGGCGACAGCGGCTGACATGGGCTTGGACCGATGGTACAGCTGCCTCCTCCTCCTGCTCAGAGAAAAGGGGGGGCTGATACCCGTACTGGCATTGGAAAGGGGAGAGGCCAGTGGAGGAGCAGAGGAGGGTGTTGTGGGCGTATTCAGCCCACGCCAGCCGCCGGTTCCATGTCGCCGGATTGCTGGAGACGTAGCACCTCAAGACCCCCTCCAGGTCCTGGTTGACGCGCTCCGTCTGCCCATTGGATTGGGGGTGGAACCCGGAGGACAGGCTGACGGAGGCGCCAAGGCTGGTGGCGAATGCCTTCCAGAACCTGGAGGCGAATTGAGGACCCCGGTCGGATACCATGTCCAGGGGTAGTCCGTGCACGCGGAAGACATGCTGGACCACTAGCTCCGCCGTCTCTTGGGCCGTGGGGAGTTTGGGGAGGGGGATGAAGTGCGCCGCCTTAGAGAACCGGTCTACCACCACGAGTATGGCGGTGAACCCATCAGATGGGGGTAGACCCGATATAAAATCGAGGGCTATGTGCGACCAGGGACGTTTGGGAATGGACAGGGGGTGTAGGAGTCCCGGCGGCCGTTGCCGGGAGGCTTTACTGCGCGCGCATAGGGCACAGGCTGCCACAGACGCACGCGTGTCCCCCTCCGCTGTGGGCCACCAGAACCTCCTTCGTATGAAGTCCAATGTCCTGGTGGCCCCTGGGTGACTGGTGAGGGAGGAGGCGTGCGCCCACTGCAGCAGTCGTGCGCGCGCAGTCCTCGGAATGTAAAGCCTCCCCGGCGGACCCCCGCCCGGGTCAGGCTCCCGCCTCAGCGCTGTTCTCACTACCCTGTCGATTCCCCAGGACACGGGGGCGACGACCAGGCCAGTGGGGACGATCGAATCCGTACTCTCCACCAGGTCCACAGGATCGAACTGCCTCGACAGTGCATCGGGCTTGGTGTTCTTAGAGCCCGGTCGATAGGAGATCGTGAACTGGAACCTGGTGAAGAATAACGCCCACCTGGCCTGTCGGGAGTTGAGGCGCTTGGCCCCCTGGATATAGGCCAGGTTCTTGTGGTCCGTCCAAACCATAAAAGGGTGCTCGGCCCCCTCCAACCAGTGCCTCCATTCCTCCAGCGCGAGTTTGATGGCAAGCAACTCGCGGTTCCCCACGTCGTAGTTGCGCTCCGGCACGGACAGCCTGCGAGAAAAAAAGGCACAGGGGTGAGTCTTACTGTCTTTAGTAACCCTTTGTGAGAGAACCGCCCCCACTGCAATGTCCGAAGCGTCCACCTCCACTACGAACGGTTGGGACGGGTCCGGGTGCACCAGGATGGGCGCTGAGGTGAAGCGCTGTTTTAATGCCGTGAAAGCGGTGTCCGCCTCCGGGGACCAAGAAAAGGGGCGTAGGCTAGTCTGGGTGAGGGCCGTCAACGGGGCCGCTAAGGCGCTAAACCCGCGAATGAACCTCCTATAAAAGTTTGCGAAACCCAAAAAGCGTTGTAAGTGCTTGAGAGAGGAGGGTCGTGGCCAGTCCAACACCGCACTGACCTTTCGGGGATCCATGAGTAAATTCCCCTTGTCCACCACGAAGCCCAGAAAGGAGACAGTGTCCACATGGAACTCGCACTTTTCTACTTTGACAAAAAGTTTGTGATGGAGAAGGCGTTCGAGCACCTGCCGCACATGTATTCGGTGTTGGGCTAGGTCCTTGGAAAAAATTAAGATGTCGTCGAGGTAGACGAACACCGAGTGGTCGAGGAGGTCTCGTAGGACATCATTAACAAGCGCTTGAAATACCGCTGGCGCGTTGGCAAGGCCGAACGGCATTACTAAGTACTCGTAATGTCCTCTGGGGGTGTTAAAGGCTGTTTTCCACTCGTCCCCCTCCCGGATCCTCACTAAGTTATACGCGTTTCGTAAGTCCAGCTCAGTGAAGACCCGGGCCCCCTGCAAGGACTCAAAGGCCGTCGTCATCAACGGAAGGGGGTATCTGTTTTTCACCGTGACGTTGTTTAACCCCCTATAGTCGATGCACGGCCGCTGCCCCCCGTCCTTCTTGGCCACAAAGAAAAACCCTGCACCCGCCGGGGAGGTGGAAGGGCGAATGTGGCCCGCGGCGAGTGCGTCGTCGATGTACTCCTTCATGGCCAGGGTCTCAGGTCCGGAGAGGGAGAACAATCTCCCCCGAGGGGGCGTGGTGCCGGGCAGGAGGTCGATGGCACAGTCGTAAGCCCTGTGGGGGGGTAGTTCCCTAGCCCGCTGCTTACTAAAAACCTCCCCCAGATCCCAATAGACCTGGGGAACGCCCACTACGGCCGGAGCCACTGGAATGTCTGTAGACCTCGCCGCTAGCGTGGAAAAGGGTCTAGGGGCTGTAGCTAGGGAGTGGGATGGGACTGGGAATGGGGCTGGCAACGAGACTGGGAAAAGGAGTGGGGTTCTGGGAGGGTTGGTGATTCGCCCCGTGGACCAGTTAATGTTGTGGTTGTGCACCGCCAGCCAGGGGTGCCCCAGGACCAGAGGACAGTCAGGAGACTCAATAATAAAAAACTGGATCAGCTCCCACTGTTCTCGCTCCACCTGGAGACGAATAGGTGGTGTGCGCTGGGTAATGAAGCCGGTCCCCAGAGGCCGGCCGTCCAGGGCGCGGACCGGTAATGGAACGGGAAGGTCCTTGAGAGCTAGTCCCCACTCGTGGGCTAAGCCCGTGTCCATAAGGTTCCCCGCCGCCCCCGAGTCCACCAACGCCCGTACCCGTCGTATGCGGCGTCCTCCCTCTAACGTTACCCCCAAAAAGGTCCGGTGATCGCCCATTGCAGAAGGTGATTCATGGCTCACCAATGCCCCTCCCGACATTAGCGAGCCCTCCCGTTTCCCGGCTTCTCCGGGCACGTAGCGACTAGGTGTCCAGCCCGCCCGCAATACAGACAGCGCCCCTCTCTCTGACGCCGCTCTCGCTCGGTCTGGGAAAGGCGTGCCGCTCCTAACTGCATTGGCTCATCGTAGGTTGGCTCCTCCATGAAGCCACTGGGTGGTTTCACACCCGGCGTCAGGTGGGAGGGCGCGCCCCTAGCCGAGCCTCTCTCGCGGTCCCGCTCCCGGCGTCTATTATCCACCCGCCGAGAGAGGTCGACTAAGTCGTCCAGCTGCTCAGGCAGCTCTCGGAAGGACAACTCGTCCTTCATGACCTCCGAGAGCCCCTGAGCATACAGGACGACCACAGCGCGCTCCTCCCACCCGGTCTCTCTGGCCAGGGTGCGGAACTCCACGGAATAGTCCGCCACCGTGCGATGACCCTGTCGACAGGCGGTGAGTCTCCTGCCTGCCTCGTAGGTAGAGAGTACCCGGGTGTGATCGAAGACTTTACACAGCTCTGCTATGAAGAGCTGGGAACTGGCACATATCGCTGTCTCCCTCTCCCACTCTGCCGTCGCCCAGGACAGGGCACGTCCCGTTAGCAGAGTGGTGATATAGGCCACCCGGGACTGCTCGGTGGGAAAGGAGGTCGGCTGTAGGTTGAACACTAAGGTGCACTGTGTGATGAACTCTCGGCAGCCCTCTGGACGTCCGTCATACCTCTCTGGAGGTGGAAGGCGAGGCTCACGAGGTGTAGGCGGAGGTGTAGGGACCAGTAGTGGAGGTAGGGCTGCTGCGGCGTTGGCTGCGGCGGCGACCAGTTCAGCGTTGTCCTGGCGGTCCACCAGGCTCTGGACGGTGAGGGACAGCTGGCGGAGATGTTCACTCATCTCCCTGAGGAGACGTTCATGCTGGGTCAGCATGGCACCTTGGGTGGCCAGTACGGTGCGAAGTTGTACTACATCCGCTGGATCCATAGTGGTCAGTCAATCTGTTACGTTTCTCTAAAGGTTCTGTATGTCTACAATAGTGTCGGGTCCAGGTGCGGTGTAGTAAACAAAGACACGGAGATATAATAAAATAAAGACTCTCTTTACTGAGACGTATAGTTCGCAGGTACAAACATAGACTTTCAGACGGAACAACAAAAAGGGGAGCAGTAGGGCTCAGCACGTATGCAATAATAACGAAGGAACTGAGGTCAATAATAAAGTACACGGAAACTAAAGTTTGAGCAAAGGGCTCCAAAGGAGGTACAAGGTTTCAAACAAAGTCAAGGCTCAATCACGTTCCGAGTAACGGATACGTGAAGTGGTAATACGTACACAGGATACTGAAGCATTCCAAACGGGGTAACACAAGTGATTGACTGACAAGGGAACAGGGAAAAGGGACACACCTAAATAGTCACATACAAACACACAACAGGTGACAGGCATTAGCAATCAGTTCCAATAAAGTCCAGCCACCAGTAGGTGGTGTCGGAGAGTCGGAGACTCCCCTGGTGACAGTGCCCCCAACAGCAGCCCCCACTGTGCCCCTGACAGAGACCCTTGGCGTGGCAGCAGCCCCCACTGTGCCCCTGACAGAGACCCTTGGCGTGGCAGGCGTGGCAGCAGCCCCCACTGTGCCCCTGACAGAGACCCTTGGAGTGGCAGGCGTGGCAGCAGCCCCCACTGTGCCCTCCATAACAGCAGCGACAAAGAAGTTCTGGGACGAGGATTGGAATCCTATCCAGGAACAACTGGTAAGCTAATCAATCCAAATATAAATGCTTAGTCAAAGTATACAGTACAGCATTATCTGACTCAAAATAAATCAATAGGTAATAACTAATTATAATTAATAACTGTTATTCGCAGCTCAATTACGTCCTGGACAAGGGACGGCCGGCGGAAGAATATATTGTCAAAGAAGGACCCATATGTCTGATGCGTGAAGAACTCTGGAGCCTGGGATTGCAAAGAGACATGGATTCAACTGTGAGTAGTGGGAAGTAGGTGAACACAAGGAAGGTTAAAGCATATTTTATATTTGCTTTCATGCGGGAATGCCTGCATGACAATCATCAAAGAAGTAGCTTGGCTACATGCAAGTCAATCTATACAAAAGACTATAGCATAAATGAAACACAATGCAATTGTTTATGCATTGTTATACCATTTGTATTTCAATGTCATTTATTCCGTAGGGCAAAGACATTTATATAGCGGACATGTTCGTAGTTCCTTCATGGAAGACTACACCACCCACCATGCTTGACTTTCCAGTAAGTCAGTGTACATAAAATAACAACATTTATGCTGTTAAAAATATTAATGCTGTTAGACAGCATAACATGTATGCCGTTAAAAATGTATAATGACAACTTTTTTTCATTCATGTTAGAATGATCTAGACATGAAAGACTTCTTAGTCTTCCCAGCTTGGACCAATGCAAATGGGCCGGACCACTACGTTCTCTGTGTAAGGCTATGTTACTGTCATTAGATGATATGAGTATATGGTTATTGTGCAGTTTGAATAATGTGTATTCCAACAGAATGAAATCCAGCTCTACTCCTTGTCCTAATGACTAACTGTTGTGCAACTCGTAACCTATTGCCACATTATAGATCATGCAGCCATTGCGGAGAGAGTTACTCCTCTTGGACTCTCAGTACGCAAACCATCCATATGGGTTTGCAGATGCGGATTACAGAGTCCTGTTTAGGTCCTCAGATAAGACATATCGGTTGCCAAGTTCATATAAAATTACATTATGGCTACGTTCCTATAGCCTGTACGTACTAGTACGTTTTGGCTATGTTCCTAAAGCCTCTGTGTGCATGATTTTTAGGGTTGGGTATCAAGAACAGAACAGAGTACTGAGTGGTACTGGTTTCAACATGTATAATACTAGAAAAGTATTGATTTGTTTTTTGGCACCACAATTGAAAAAAATTCAACCATACCCAACCCTAATTGTTTGGCTACGTTCCTATAGCCTCTGGTTTTGCTCTGTTCTGATTACATGTCATCATTGGTTGTCACATGTATCTCTTTCAAAAGAATATTGTTCATTTTATCTTATTATTATTAACATCTATCTGTGATGTTAACTCCGATTTTAACTCTGTGTTAGACAGAAGAAACCTCAATCTGTACATTTTGATGTGACTCATACTGTACATGTGACAGCCACTGTAGATTTTTGTCCACCAGTACTGAATAATTGTAATGGTTACATTACTTAACACATAATATCCTTCTCTCAATAATTGTATATTTCTCTATAGCAATCTAGCACAGCAAATCGACCCTGGGACCTGGACTGAAAAAACTGGCTATGATATGGGGAACTTACCACGCCAGCTCCATGGAAATGACTCTGGGGTTTTTATGCTTATGGTAAGGTCTATTTTTTTTTTTTGGGGGGGGGGGGGGGGGGTAATTACATGCCGGCTTTTGTCAACATTATGAATAAAATTGCCTTCCGCTTTGTCTGTTCCAGTACACCCTGTCCCTTGTCCTGAACACAGGGTTTGAGTTCCATGAGGTAAGTTAGAATACCATTTAACCACAGAACAATTAGGCTAGTTAAAATAATGTTTATGTTGCACCATACTATTCATCTTGAAGAGAAGGAATACATTATGGACAAAAGATTATCCGCGTCGCTGTAATTTATTTCAGACGGACATGCCTCGGATCCGCAAGTGGTGGTGTCTCTTTCTCATGGAGCGTTTCAAAATACAAGGGTATGACAGCCCTGACCAGTATGTGTATTCATTTTGGTAACACTTATTGTGTAGGGTCACTGGCAGAAGATGTAAAACATCTGAAACTTAATGGAGCATTTGTTGGATGCATAAGTTAACACCCATATTCTATCAGTATAACATCATTAAAAAGATATTGGAAAAAGCCCAGGCATCAAGGCCATAGCCTTTTGCTATCAAATACTTAAAATGTATTTTGTTGTTTGAAAGGTATGGCCAGATGTTTGCCTTTTGGACCAATGAGGCCA
Source organism: Nansenia antarctica (assembly GCF_963989245.1). Taxonomy (NCBI): domain Eukaryota; kingdom Metazoa; phylum Chordata; class Actinopteri; order Argentiniformes; family Microstomatidae; genus Nansenia; species Nansenia antarctica. Next base: position 3,814,822 of record NC_137692.1, on the reverse strand, counting down.
GAGGGTTGCTTAAGGGTAACCATAACCCGGTCTACAGAGTCCCAAGCGGGAGGGCCAGCACGACACAACTTCCAGCCCATGTCCAGGCAGCCATTGACCACTCTGCAGAGGAGAAGAGACTGGTGGACCTCATTGTCCAATCACAGGCGGCTGAACGGCATTTGTTGGTATTTTGCAAATGTTCATATTTGATCTCAAAATAAAGCTTCACCTAGGGTCTTTAGGAATAGGATCAACTTACATCATTTAACTATGACTCATTTCTTGTACTGTATCTTTTGAATGAATGTATGAATGTATGTGACATTTCATGCCTGTTTTGATTCACATAACCACCACACAATGCACTGATCCAATTTCCACAAAATTGTTGTCAGGATGTACTCAATGGGAACGGCGAAGTACTTTACCTTACTCTCTCTCTCTCTCTCTCTCTCCTGCAGGGGAAGGAGTCCAGCTGATAATGACAGCAGGCCTGTCAATACCTGAGCACCACGCCCGTCCCCCAGCTGTTCTTCCAGGGCCCTCGTCCGCCCTCCATCCATCCCTCTATCTATTCAACCCTACCTCCTTCCTAGCTGCCACGGATTGTCAATAAAAGAAATAAACAAATAAACCTGTTCCGTCCTCTGACCTTTTAAAAGTAGACAATCTGGTTTAGGCAACTTAGATTACAAGTCAGTTTTGGGAAAAGTAAGTGAACACAGAAGAGCACAGCTTGTGATAACGGCTGCAGTGACTACTTATGAGTTTTATATTGTTAATATATTGTGTGAGCAAAAAGAAAAGAAAAATACATTTTATGAAGTATAGTTAATTTACTCATATACAGTATGTATATCCTCTGGCTTGTTTGTAGAACTGCCCTGTATTGTTGACAAAGCTAAACCCTATTGATATGAAGTCTACTGGGAACACGAGAGGATGCCGTCGGTATTGCATTACTGAGTTAAGATTTGGTACTGAGGAAAGGTCAGCGTTTAGGGGTAACTGGATAGCACTTGGAACACCATCCGTGTTCCATTTCTTGGTTTGACTCTGTGTGTATATGTTCTGTTTGTAGTTCCTCATAGGTAACAATTGTGTGTTAACACTTTGCCATCTAACCCTAGGTTATGAGGGAATCAAGTACATGTGGTTGGTGTCACAATTATGTATAACTAATACACAATCTATGCTGAGTCTTTCAGGCTTCATGTTAAGTATTGCATAAATCACAGATGTAACATTCATAAATGCTAGAGATCATCATTTGACTCACTTCATCAGTCAGTTCTACAAATCGGAATGTTAAACTCAATGGTTCAATGATAAACTCAATAGAATCCAACTGGATTCCCTCTTGTAAACAGTAGGTATTGGCTTTTTTTGGAGGAGTAAGCATTATGTCACACGTGAAATAGACTTAGCATTTCATGTCTTGGTGGTTTACAAAAACTTTTACTGATTGTGTGTATTGAATGTTCAGCCATGAGAGAGCATCAATCGTTCATGAAGGACATAGTATATAAAGGAGAATGCCAGTTGTTGGGTGTTTTCCGTCTAGGTGTTTCCCACGCATGATTGGTCATGAGGAAATGCATAAGATCTTAGGTGAGTTCCATAAAATGCTCTGGGTTCTTTCGTCTGCTAGGGGTTTACTGTGTAACCACGGGAATGGTCTAACATGTGGCTTGTGTTTCTAGAAAGACTGAAAACGAGATCCTCTTTTAAGAGAGGGTAAAAACTAGACCACTGAAAAGCATCATAATGCTAGTGTTAGGAGTTCCCCTGCCACTATTGAGAACTCTTTCATTGGCATATGAGGTCAAGGAGAGAAAGAGACATTGAGAGCGCTATAGGAGGATCTTCTGCCTGCCACAATAAGACACAACTCCTCCTCTGGCTGGCTTGATCAGGGTGATCAGTCAGGCTGGGGGTTGTTAAACCATACTAGACTTCTGTTACTTAATGTTTTCAGATGTCTAGTTTTTTATATTATCACTTTATTAGACTGCTGTTACTTAATGTTTTCAGATGTCTAGTTTTTTATATTATCACTTTATTTTGTTGTTGTTTCTTAACACTGGAGGCGCCGACGTTTTTTTACCTACTAAAGCGCGACGAGGTGTGGAATCACACGACCACTAATCACAATGGGGGTGTGTGTACTGACCCACAAAAATCGCTGGATGGCGATGTCACGCAAGAAGCGTGAACACGCAACAGAAACACACCGCGGGGGAAACCCGATGTCTTTGTTCATTGATCGGAAACGAGTTTGTAACTTAGAAACGAGTTGTCCCACACAGTGATTTTGTCACGAAACAAGGAATGCAAAATCAAAAAAACAACGCATTACATTGGCCGTCCTATTGAGATGATAACTGTTTACAGATTGAACTCATTATCACTATTAGGCTACCGAGTCTCGATCTCAAATGGCATTCAATTGTCAGGATTCATCTTTGATAAACAATATGCATTATTTGAAAATTGACAGCGCTGTACATAGTGTCATTCAATGCACAAGCACGTAATTTCAAACGATTTTGGTCGACAGCGAAATACATTATCAATATCTTATCAATTGTCAATATACTCTCTCCCTAAGTCTTCTCCTTACTTTCCTGTCTGTCTTCACTATATCACGCAAGAGAAACACACCGCGGGGGAAACCCGATCTCTTTGTTCATTGATCGGAAACGATCGAGAGCCATTCAACCCTCCCCCATCAACATCAAGTGATTGTAACTCAGAACTTTGTAACTTAGAAACGAGTTGTCCCATAGCCATGGTTCTTCGCTACAGAAACATTTTCACACAATGACAAACATGTGATGCGTTTTATATTATATTCTTTGAACAGAACGGGACAGGCGCGAGAAACTGCCACATATCATCCCAGTACCTCCATCCCACATGTATTTTTCATATTTTTCAATATATGTTGTATTGTCTGAACGAACATTTATTTCGCCATATTACGTGACTTATTACCTTCGTTTTTTGTGAACGGGACGATCAGAAAGAGATTTGTTTACCACGAAACAAGGAATGCAAAATCAAAAAAACAACGCATTACATTGGCCGTCCTAATGAGACGATAACTGTAGGCTACTCAAATAGAAGTCATTATCACTATTAGGCTACCGCGTCTCAATCTCAATGGCATTCAATTGTCAGGATTCATCTGTGATAAACAATGGCCTACTAATTACATGCCATTGAATATGTTTGCAATCTGCCATCCTATTTATCATCATATTTTTCAATATACCTCCATAGCAGTCTACAGTCTAATTTAGCTATTTCTATAATTACATTATGAGAACATCAGTGTTGTTCCGCCTTTGGCTGTATTGTATTGAGCCTATATTATGTTTATAATCAAGTGCTTTAGTTGGCGAGTGGACATGCCAGTGTTATTCTTGCACAATTGCAACCACAACGAGCTATTGCCATCCGGAGTTGATCAGCTCCAGCCACGGTTCTTCGCTACAGAAACATTTTCACACAATGACAAACATGTGATGCGTTTCATATTATATTCTTTGAACAACAGAACGGGACAGGCGCGAGAAACTGCCACATATCATCCCAGTACCTCCATCCCACATGTATTTTTCATATTTTTCAATATATGTTGTATTGTCTGAACGAACATTTATTTCGCCATATTACGTGACTTATTACCTTCGTTTTTTGTGAACGGGACGATCAGAAAGAGATTCGTTTACCACAAAACAAGGAATGCAAAATCCAAAAAACAACGTGTTACATTGGCCGTCCTAATGAGACGATAACTGTAGGCTACTCAAATAGAAGTCATTATCACTATTAGGCTACCGCGTCTCAATCTCAATGGCATTCAATTGTCAGGATTCATCTGTGATAAACAATGGCCTACTAATTTCAATCTCAATGGCATTCAATTGTCAGGATTCATCTGTGATAAACAATGGCCTACTAATTACATGCCATTGAATATGTTTGCATATGAACACACTTATTCCTATAAATTAGCCTGCATTACAGTTGGAGACCAGAACTACTCGTAATTTTGCTGTGATGAGTCGCCCAGAGAGGGTAGATAGATATATATAGCCTATAGCATTATTTGAAAATTGACAGCGCTGTACAGGCATAATCATCAAAAAAGACATTATATACAATATTATAAATATCCGTTTGTTATATAATATTTGTTGATGAACTACTTTGCTGTGGTACCTATGTAATACCACACAGCTTGATAGGTACATACTGTGCAGTGTATCATTCATAACTGTACTTAGGCTACACATATCATAATATCTTATCACTATTGCATGGAACTTGGGTGAAAAAAAAACCTCAGCTCCAACAAATCTGAAGGGATTGTAAAAGTCATACTGTACAGTTTATCATTTTCATAACTGTCTGTACATATACATATCTTATGAATCACTATTGCTATATATAGCCTATATATAAACACATTATGTTACAAATATCAGTCTTATCCACTGTATCTAATTCAGCACTGAAGCCTGAAGGTTGAGCACAGTGTGTGCCCCCTTGCTACCTCTGCTGATATAAAAGAGAATTGCAGCCTTGGAGAAAAAGATGGCAGCCGAATCCCAAGGCAAATACACAGACACACACAGAAATACTGCAAAATCGCTTTATACTAACTCGATTTTGAAAATGTAAAGATGCTGGGTTGTAGAACGCACATATCTAGGAAAAGTCATGAAAGGAGGGTCCTGAAATTTGATCGAGTGCAAAGGTAGATTTTTTTTGTACTCACTGGTGCTGTTTAACACCTCACGGCTGATTAAGTGTTAAGTGAGCTGCTGTAACGCATTAATTTCCCCTCAGGGATCCCATTATGTACAGTATTGTACAGTCTTTTTCTGCTGAAATCATAACCAAGGTACCATAGAACTCCTAGCATCTGCTATTGTAACCATGTACTTTAGTAACTTTGTCTCAATGATAATATAATAATAATAATAAATGGTATTTGTATAGCACACTTTAATAATATAATAATAATAATAGTAATAAATTGTATTTGTATAGCACACTACTGGAAACTGTTCTCCGCTGCAATACTCCAATTTATCACTACTGGAAACTGTTCTCCTCTGCAATACTCCAATTTATCACTGGGTGGCGCTAACTGCACATTCCTTTCCGTCCTGCAAGGCACATTCCTTTCCGTCCTAGAAGGCACATTCCTTTCCGTCCTAGAAGGCACATTCCTTTCCGTCGCACATTCCTTTCCGTCCTGCTGCAAGGCTGCAGCTGGATACTACTGAACGAACGGGATGTCGAACTAAAATTGTATATACTGTTGTATAAAAGCAATATCACACAGAGGGAGGCTGTTATACTGAATATCAAACAGAGGGAGGCTGTTATACTGAATATCACACAGAGGGAGGCTGTTATACTGAATATCACACAGAGGGAGTGTGTTATACTGAATATCAAACAGAGGGAGGCTGTTATACTGAATATCACACAGAGGGAGGCTGTTATACTGAATATCACACAGAGGGAGGCTGTTATACTGGATATCACACAGAGGGAGGCTGTTATACTGAATATCACACAGAGGGAGGCTGTTATACTGAATATCACACAGAGGGAGGCTGTTATACTGAATATCACACAGAGGGAGGCTGTTATACTGAATATCACACAGAGGGAGGCTGTTATACTGGATATCACACAGAGGGAGGCTGTTATACTGAATATCACAAGATCTCCAGAGACCCAACCCACCCTGGGTACGAACACTTTGCCCGGCTGCCCTCGAAAAGGCGGTACAGGACCATGGCCGCAAGGACAAACAGACTGAAGCACAGCTTCTACCCCAGGGCCATCCAGGCCCTGAACACAGCAAAGACCTAGGTTCTGGGCCCTGGACAGTCTGGACGGATTGATGGCAGCTGCTGGATTGAAAAAATCAGGTGTAGTGCTGAGGCACAAATATGTACATTTCAAGCCTGCAAACTGCGACACTTTAAATGAATGTGCAATAACACTATGTGCAATATGACAACCCTAGTCGTCTATCTGTACAGTATAGTATAGTGGATAGTGTACATAGCCTTTATTTATGTAAACCAGCTCCTTTCCCCACTTGTTTTTTTAGTTTTTTTTTTTTCCTAGCACCGGGGGAGCCACCCCTCCCAAATGTCGTTGTTTGGTACCTGTACTATAGCAATGACAATAAAGACCATTCATTCATTCATTCATTCATTCATTCATTCATATCACAGGAGAGGGAGGCTGTTATACTGAATATCACACAGAGGGAGTGTGTTATACTGGATATCACAGGAGAGGGAGGCTGTTATACTGAATATCACACTGAGGGAGGCTGTTATACTGAATAACACAGGAGAGGGAGGCTGTTATACTGAATATCACACAGAGGGAGGCTGTTATACTGAATATCACAGGAGAGGGAGGCTGTTATTCTGAATATCACACAGAGGGAGGCTGTTATACTGAATATCACACAGAGGGAGGCTGTTATACTGAATATCACACAGAGGGAGTGTGTTATACTGAATATCACAGGAGAGGGAGTGTGTTATACTGAATATCACAGGAGAGGGAGTGCTGTTATACTGAATATCACAGGAGAGGGAGTGCTGTTATACTGAATATCACAGGAGAGGGAGGCTGTTATACTGAATATCACACAGAGGGAGGCTGTTATTCTGAATATCACACAGAGGGAGGCTGTTATTCTGAATATCACACAGAGGGAGGCTGTTATACTGAATATCACAGGAGAGGGAGTGTGTTATACTGAATATCACAGGAGAGGGAGTGTGTTATACTGAATATCACACAGAGGGAGGCTGTTATACTGAATATCACACAGAGGGAGGGTGTTATACTGAATATCAGCACGGCTGTGATTCGGTCGTAGGTACGAGGCCGCAGGCCTCTGTGATATACTGTGATATTCAGTATAACAGCCTCCCTCTGTGTGATATTCAGTATAACAGCCTCCCTCTGTGTGATATTCAGTATAACTGTCGTGATATTCAGTATATCTGTCGATGTTATATAGAAGGTGATCAAATACCAAGATATCCTACAGCTGCAGCAGAACATGCGGAACGCGCATACATACAGCACTGAACATAGGTTACCGTATAATATACATGTGACTGACAGACTGACAGGCAAATAAGCATTTCTGACACACAATGGAACAGTGATCACTTTTATAAAAATATATATGCATATATTGTAGGGACTATTAGTCAATAGAATGTAAAGCAGGGTAGATTTCCTAGGGTTTTCCAAATGATGGCGTGTGGACTTGGATATTAATTGTGTCAAGCTTAGGGCACAACATACAGTACAGGCCAAAAGTTTGGACACACCTTCTCATTCAATGTGTTTCCTTTATTTTCATGACTATTTACATTGTAGATTCTCACTGAAGGCATCAAAACTATGAATGAACACATGTGGAATGATGTACTTAACAAAAAAGTGTGAAATAACTCTAAATATGTCTTATATTTTAGATTCCTCAAAGTAGCCACCCTTTGCTTTTTTGTTGTTAATAAAATATATTATAATAATATTAAATATATATATAATAACATATTATTATTAACACATATTATATTTAATATTATTATTATTATATATTTTATTAACAACAAAAAAGCAAAGGGTGGCTACTTTGAGGAATCTAAAATATAAGACATATTTAGAGTTATTTCACACTTTATTGTTAAATACATAATTCCTATGTGTTCATTCATAGTTTTGATGCCTTCAGTGAGAATCTACAATGTTCCAAATAGTCATGAAAATAAAGGAAACGCATTGAATGAGAAGGTGTGTCCAAACTGTTGGCCTGTACTGTATATCTTGATGAAAGTGGTTTCCCAATTGGAAAATCGAGTCCCAATTATCATTCTGATACTGTGGTATTGCCCCTTTGCAGAACTTGTCCCATCAGATGTTAGGCTGTAATTTATAGTTTTCCCTGTTTGTGCTTCTTTTGTTTCTAGCTGCAGGTCCTCCTCAGAGCAGCAACCATGTACAGGCATGAAAACAGGTCGGGGTGAAAAAGGTGAGAAGGATACGAGACCGCTTCCCCCCCCCCCCCCCCCCCCCCCCCCCAAAAAAAAAAAAAAAAAAAAAAAAACTCATCGGATCTACAGTCAGGGAAGTCACCTATTTTGGATTCAAAACGGCTAATATGAATGAATGGACTTTATTGTCATTGCTACAGTACAGGTACCAAACAACGAAATTTAGGAGGGGTGGCTCCCCTGGTGTTAGGAAAGGGGAAAAAAATCACTTTAAAAAAAAAAAATCACAAGAAGGGAAGGAGCTGGTTTACATAAATAAAGGCTATGTACACTATCCACTGTACTATACTGTACAGATAGACGACTAGGGTTGTCATATTGCACAATAGTATTGTTTCACGTTATTTAAAGTGTCACAGTTTGCAGGCTTGAAATGTACATGTTTGTGCCTCAGCACTACACCTGATTTTTTCAGTCCAGCAGCTGCCATACAATCCGTCCAGACTGTCCAGGGCCCAGAACTTAGGTCTTTGCTGTGTTCAGGGCCTGGACGGCCCTGTGGTAGAAGCTGTTCTTCAGTCTGTTTGTCTTAGCGGCCAGGGTCCTGAACCGCCTTTTCGAGGGCAGCCTGGTAAAGTGTTCATACCCAGGGTGGGTCGGGTCCCTGGAGATCTTGGAGGCCTTCCTGAGACAGCGTGTGTTGTACAGCTCTTCCAGAGAGGGGAGGGGGGCGCCAGTTATCTTCTGTGCTGTTCTCACGACTCTCTGTAGCGCATTTCTCTCCGCTGTTGTGCAGCTGGAGAACCAGTTGCAGATGCCGTAGGTGAGGATGCTCTCCACTGCGCCGCGGTAGAAGGTCACCAGTATCTCCTGCTGTCCAGTATATCGACAAAAGGTGAGCTATTATCATGCCTGGAAAGCCACGATATGGCATGGTACTGAATGGGGGGGGGGGGGGGGGGGTAGAAGTGGATTTTTTTTCTCCAAATCAGTTATGCAATAGTCAATTTTAGTGAGTAGTTTCTGTACAAAAACGAAAATATGAATGTATAATTAAGTGCAAATAAAGTATCTTTACATGTTCACATGTAAACATCCGCATTGTATAAGAAACTAGACTGACAACTTCTCATGAAATGCGCAATAGCGCAGCTTTAATATAAGCTAGTACAGTGTTTCCCAAACTGTGAGGCGTGGGGGATGCACATGGAAAACAATGTAGTGCTTTTGTCCGGCGTGTCCCCATCCTTCTCAAATATGGTCCTAAGCATTAATGTAACCTATGTTTTTTTCTTCTTGGCCTGAACCAGTGTCTCCAGGGCCCGCTTTCGTTGTTTTGCCACATGCTTCAGCATTGCCCTCTTCTCGTCTTCGGCTGCCTGCCTTTTGGTCTGCTGAGCACTGACAGTGGCTTGGGAGCCATACTTGCTCTGCTGCTGCTGCTTTTCTTGCAGACTCTGCTGCAACTGCCTTTTGTAACTGGCTGCTGCTGAGCGGATGTTCTGGCACAGGGTTCGGTCCACCTCCCCGTACTTCACATCCTCCCTTTTAAAGAGCTGCACAGCTGTCTTCTCCCTGGACTGGAGGGTGTACTTTATTGTTTGTATGGCATTGAAGGTTGGAATCTTCATGTTTCCACTTCTGTGGTCAATTACCTCATTCATAAAACTGAAAGAGAACTAGACTCTGGGTCCATGAAAGATGGAGAGGCAGCATTTGACGATTGCACTGAGGGCGGGGAACTTATCCGGCTTGTCAAACACATGACCCCACCACTCCACCATGCTCTCTCCCTCCTTGAAACTGGGAAGGCTCAGATCAATACTGTAACGTAGGAGCTCTTGCTGGATATCCTTGTCAGCTGGCAAGAGGTGGCCCAGCATATCACTCAACCTGCCAAGGAATAGATGAGAATCTGAAGTCATTGTAAGGACATGTGGCAACAGGAATCCCAATGCACCTGGTTATATATGGCAAAAAACGTTTCCATTTTATTCTAACCTCTTCAACTGGGTGGTTGCCTGTGAGTGGCCTCTCAGAAGTGGGTCTAGAGCAGACAGGGCCCTCAGAGTCCGACTGGCCAAGGGGAGCTTCTTCTGCAAATAGACAGCAGTGGTGGTGTAGGCTTTCCTGACTTTCTCCAGGAATGGCGTCAGCAGCTGAAATAAATCACCACAAAACTGACAATTATTTTATGTCTCAAAAACAGTTGAGAAAAAGGGTCAAGCAGGTTATGCAGGGTACTAACAGCATGGTTGGGATTCCTGCTCCTGAATGTGTCAGCCTCCTGTCCCACATACACCTCCCTGGAGGGCAGCAGCATGTCATCACCCAGCACCATCTCTCCCAGAGCCCTGGGAGACAGCTGTAATGGAGACAGGGTTATCATTATCTTAGCTGAAGACAGAGTTATCACAATTCTCAGCTCTAGGTAGAGTCCAATGGAAAAAGTGATCATCATCATTCCATTACCTGAGTAATGTGTTCTGGTTTCATAAAGCAAGCCAGGAAAGCCAGGAACAGCTCAAGCTGCCAGTCGTGGAGTTTGTGAACCAAGGTCTGGCTACCCTGTGTATGTAAAACAAGGTCTGGCTACCCTGTGTATGTAAAACAAGGTCTGGCTACCCTGTGTATGTAAAACAAGGTCTGGCTACCCTGTGTATGTAAAACAAGGTCTGGCTACCCTGTGTATGTAAAACAAGGTCTGGCTACCCTGTGTATGTAAAACAAGGTCTGGCTACCCTGTGTATGTAAAACAAGGTCTGGCTACCCTGTGTATGTAAAACAAGGTCTGGCTACCCTGTGTATGTAAAACAAAGTCTTGTGAAATGGATCACCACCATTGGATGCACAGGTGCAGTCAACAGTTGCGTTAATTTCCAACACAAGGTAACACTCAGCAGGAAAACCATGACATGCTCCTTCAGGAGAGCCAGCACAGCCATGTAAAGACTGACACTCAGCAGGAAAACCCTGACATCCTCCTTCAGGAGAGCCAGCACAGCCATGTAAAGACTGAAAACCATGACATCCTCCTTCAGGAGAGCCAGCACAGCCATGTAAAGACTGACACTCAGCAGGAAAACCATGACATCCTCCTTCAGGAGAGCCAGCACAGCCATGTAAAGACTGACACTCAGCAGGAAAACCATGACATCCTCCTTCAGGAGAGCCAGCACAGCCATGTAAAGACTGACACTCAGCAGGAAAACCCTGACATCCTCCTTCAGGAGAGCCAGCACACCCATGTAAAGACTGACACTCAGCAGGAAAACCATGACATCCTCCTTCAGGAGAGCCAGCACAGCCATGTAAAGACTGACACTCAGCAGGAAAACCATGCCATCCTCCTTCAGGAGAGCCAGCACAGCCATGTAAAGACTGACACTCAGCAGGAAAACCATGACATAGTCCTTCAGGAGAGCCAGCACAGCCATGTAGAGACTGACACTCAGCAGGAAAACCCTGACATCCTCCTTCAGGAGAGCCAGCACAGCCATGTAAAGACTGACACTCAGCAGGAAAACCATGACATCCTCCTTCAGGAGAGCCAGCACACCCATGTAAAGACTGACACTCAGCAGGAAAACCCTGACATCCTCCTTCAGGAGAGCCAGCACAGCCATGTAAAGACTGACACTCAGCAGGAAAACCATGACATCCTCCTTCAGGAGAGCCAGCACACCCATGTAAAGACTGAGCTGTAGCACTGTGGTCGTCTCCTCAGGCCACAGCTTCTGACAGACCCTCTTCTGTCTGTCACGGCCTTGCTGAGTCATGCCTGGGAAAGAGATTCATTATCTCAAGTGTAAATAAAGTACATATTCCTCATCATTTCTAACTTAATTCTGAATTACTAGATTAATTATGGGAAATCACTGTACTTGGAGCTCGCACTACGGGGAACTAGTTTTGTGGGCCTATCAACAAAACAGCAAGAAAGTAGGAAGCCCACTTGATGACCCAAATTAATAGATTACTCATCCCCCACTCAAAACACCAGACAACAGGTAAAAGTGCTAATTATTCTAAAGGGATTGTAACATCAAGTCCTATGAGCTCAACTAGAATTCACCTTTCCGGTTGAGGTCCTCATGTATCGCATTGATTCTGTCTCTTGCTGCCTGATTAACACGATACTGTGTGTATATCAGTTGCAGGGGCTCTCCGTACAGCTCCTTGTTGTCGCTGGTCAGGAAGCCAAAGTAGAGGACCTTGTATGCTGGCATCATGGCATGGGTTGCCATGCTGGCATCATAAGCAGACAGCCAGCGATGTGACACAAAGCCCCTTTGAGGGCTGGAGGCTGGGACATTGAGGATCTGACATACCTCTTCGAGGTACATCACCTGACAAAGACCGATTATGAAATAGATTTTGAAGGAAAGACAGACAGACATTCAACACATTCCATTGTTTTAGTCTAGACTGACAAATTCAGGTCATACAGACACGGACGGAGTTCCCTAGTGTGAGTTCCCTCAAGAGGGCGCTTAAGCGCCGTGGTCTCTAATGTGTTTGGCGCTTGTTTACCTGATCTGGAGACCACTGATGGTCTACTTGGAGATCACTGAACAGCTGCTCAAGGTAGTGGTCGAAATGCTCTGTGAACTTCTTTGCCGCGTTGTGGATGTGGTGACAGGAGTCTCCATCTACGTCGAGCAGGGTTGGACAGTACTGGTGGATCCTTATCTCAAGGCCGGTCTTGCTACCCCTCATAACAGAACATGAATCCATCAGCATGCTCACTAGATGTTTCCATGGGATGTTATTTTGCTTGAAGAACTCGCAGAGCACCCTCTCCAAGGTGGCAGCATTCACCTTTACGACCTCCACAGACCCCAAATGCTCCACCATCACCTTCCTCAAGTCATCGTGGAAGTAGCTGACGAGCATGGAGAGGACCTTCAAAATCAAACCAAATTTAAAGTCAAGGTTAATTTGCCATGCAACATTTTGACTGGGCACACAAACACACACACACAAGCACAAACAACAGAAGGATTTAAATGGCTAGAGTATGAGACCAACCTTTTTGTTGTTGTTTGTTGTACTCTCATCCAAGTTTAAAGAAAAAGGAAATCTCCTCAGGTTGGAGAAGGTCCTTTTAGAGAAGGTCCGCCCTAGTCAAAGTCAAAGACAGATTAATTTGTCACATGCATTCTAACAAACACAATATAAAGAGAAATGTTGGCTGCTGGCTCCTATGATGTGCTAAAATAATTTAAAAAACTAGAAATATAAATACCTAGACCATGGACCATCTTATATGATGCTGCTATTCTCGACAGCTTCATTCCCTGCAAACCCACTTTGTCCAGGGCAAGAGTCTGCGCAAGCTCCACAATTACTGGAGCAATAGCAAACGGGAGGGAATGTTCTGCTATCACTCCAAGAAGCATTGCCTAGAACACAAATTATGCAATTAGTTAAAAGCTACTGTATTTCAGTGTCTTTTAAGTGATGATGTGGTAAACAGTGTGCTGAACTGGTAAAGTATTCTATGCCTAAATAGTGATGCTGCCTGTGCCGACAAATAGGTCTACACCCACCTCTGCATTTGCTATACGGTTCACAGCAGGTAGTACAGGTGCCTGGCACTGCTGCCTGATTTTTTCTGGACCCTGGCTTGCAGTTGATGCCGTCCCTCTGCTCTGAAGAAAGGTGCTGGCTATACTGCGTGTTGTGGATATGCCATGCATCTTCTTTTTGTGCACTTCAGTTTTACAATGTACCTGCAGTGCATGGCTGCCCTTGTTTGCGGAGTTAATATCTTTCTGACAGATAATGCACCTTGCCAATCCCTGCTTGTCAATCTTCTTGAACACATCTGCCATATGGAATGAAAGCTCTTGTCCGTTTGTCTCTACCTTAATTTACCTACCTACCTTAATTTAAGCCATGACCAGTTCCAGCTGCACTTTATTCCTCTATCTAGTTGTTTGACAACCAGAGCATCTTTCTCTCCTAACACACTCATTCTGAAAGAAAAACAATGTTCACAAACTCTTGAGTAACGTTATCTGCATATATACCATATATCTGCCATATATCATACTTCCGTTATATATAGAAAAATATGATGATAAATACATACAAAACGGAGGTATGATATATATGGAAGTCTCACGCGCCTGTCACGTCTCCAGTACATTAGAACTTTGCATCCTTTGATACATATGGCGGGATGTAAGGATCTGTAACTTCGCAAACAATGGCAAAATTGAAATAGTTTACTCTATGTTCAACTGCCGCGGCGTTGCCTTTAATATACAAATATTGTATGACCCTCCCGGTCAGCCTGCTCACACGGTGCGGCTCCACGGTTCTTTGGTGGAAAGGCATTTTTAACGAACTCCCAGCGAAATCAAAACACGAAAATCTTCTATCACTACCTTTTCCAGTTGAACATAGAGTAAACTATTTAAATGTTGCCATTGTTTGCGAAGTTACAAGATCCTATGTATCAAAGGATGCAAAGTTCTAATGTAGCTACTGGAGACGTGACAGGAGCCTGAGACTGCCATATATATCTGCCATATATCATACCTCAGTTTTATATGTATTCACCATCATATTTTTCGGGCATTTAGTTCATTAAACGGCGAAAATCACTGGCGGACCTGGGTTGCGATTCCATTTAATTTACAGGGAACTATGTGTGAAAGGGGCTAACAGCTTGCAAAATAGGCTGACAACGCTAACGTTAGTAGTTATCTGTACTGTATCTGTACTTAGTAATGTTAGTACCAAATGTTAGTACCAAAGTTAGCCATCTATCGTTAGCTAGCCATTTGTATTTTGTTAACGTTACATTCTTACCTCAGTATTTGCGACTTCAGTCCTTGTCTTCTCTCAGCATACAAAAACAGCGGCTGACGTTCTGTCACCAATTTCTTCACCAAGGAGTTTCACATTACAGTTTCAGCCCTTCACGCCTGCGCACCTGTTGCTTCTCTTTTCTGTAGCCCAAACAACCATCAACGGCCCATCAAAATCTATTCGTTCGAACGTTCAACGTGCGTTCCAGACTAAAGAGCCGCATTATGATACTAGACTAGCACATATGATACTAGACTAGCACATATGATACTAGACTATGATACTAGACTAGCACATATGATACTAGACTATGATACTAGACTAGCACATATGATACTAGACTATGATACTAGACTAGCACATATGATACTAGACTATGATACTAGACTAGCAAATATGATACTAGACTAGCATATATGATATTAGACTATGATACTAGACTAGCAAATATGATACTAGCATATATGATACTAGACTAGCACATATGATACTAGACTAGCATATATGATACTAGACTAGCATATATGATACTAGACTATGATACTAAACTAACAAATATGATACTAGACTAGCACATATGATACTAGACTATGATACTAGACTAGCACATATGATACTAGACTATGATACTAGACTAACATATATGATACTAGACTATGATACTAGACTAGCATATATGATACTAGACTAGCATATATGATACTAGACTAGCATATATGATACTAGACTAACAAATATGATACTAGACTAGCACATATGATACTAGACTAGCATATATGATACTAGACTAGCATATATGATACTAGACTAGCACATATGATACTAGACTATGATACTAGACTAGCATATATAATACTAGACTGACATATATGATACTAGACTAGCACATAATACTAGACTAGCACATATGATACTAGACTATGATACTAGACTAGCATATATGATAGTAGACTAGCATATATGATACTAGACTATGATACTAGACTAGCATATATGATACTAGACTAGCATATACGATACTAGACTAGCATATATGATACTAGACTATGATACTAGACTAGCTCATCGACGGAGAGAGCGTGGAGAGAGTCTCAACCCTCCGATTCCTGGGGGTGCACATACAGGATGACCTGTCCTGGAAGAACAACACAACAGCCACCATCAAGAAGGCACAACAGCGGCTCTACATCCTGAGAGTCCTCAGGAAGGAACACAACAAGCAGGAGATACTGGTGACCTTCTACCGCGGCGCAGTGGAGAGCATCCTCACCTACGGCATCTGCAACTCATTTAGCAGCCTGGCGGCTGAGGGGAAGAAACTGAGCCTGTGGCGGGCCTTCAGTGCCTTAGGCAGCCGCAACCTTCTTCCAGAGGGAAGCAGGGTGAGGAGGCCGTGGCCGGGGTGGAAGGGGTCGGCCATGATCTTTCTTGCCCTCCTCAGAGCCCTGGTGTCATGCAAGGAGTTGAGGGAGGGCAAGGGACAGCCGATCACCCTCTCTGCTGAACGTAACACCCGCTGCAACTTGGCCTTGTCCTTGGTCGTTGCAGCAGGGAACCAGGTGATGATGGAGTGGGTGAGGATGGACTCTATGATGGCCGTGTAAAACTGGAGAACCACTGTGAATTCAATTATTCAAACATTTCGTCGGGAGAACAGGTGTGTATATTGGACAGTAATTCAGCACTAAACTATCTGCACTGCACTACTGTCATTGTGTCATACATGAAGCTTACAGTGGGACAAGAACTTGTCGTCACTTTTTACATTTTACATTTAGATTTACAGATTTACTGCAGCACATATTTACTGTATTGTAGTGTAAAGTAGTGTTACAGTAAATATTTGCCATATTTACAGTATGGTACTGTACTGCAGCATTTTACAAGTGGGAAGCACTGTTATTGTACACTACAGTAATATGGGTTAAAGCAGTATATCTCATGTTTACTGTACATTACTCTAATTTTACTCTGCACCACATAGGATTGCAAGACAACCTCACAGAGGTGGAAGAGGGCCCATTTTTACTCCGCAACAAGAGGAAGCCATTTGTGCAATGGTGATTGCAAACAATGCCATAAGGTTGAGAGAGATCCAGAGCGCTGTTATAGAGGATGACAATATATTTGGCAATATTGAATCTGTTTCAATCTCTACAATTGACAGAGTGCTTAGGAGAAATGAAATGCGCATGAAACAACTGTATAATGTGCCATTTGAACGGAACAGTGACAGAGTGAAGGAGATCCGTCACCAGTATGTACAGGTAAAACATGTATGTGTTCTATGCATACTCTAATGTTCAGTGCTGTAAACTGGTTACATGACAGTTCATACTGTACAATATGTTGTCCAAAATGCATTATGTTACACAGGAAAAGTTATAGTTTCTCTCTCTCTCTCTATTCTGGGATAAAGCATGTACTGGAGCTGGACGCCAGGGAACCACTGCACACATTCATATATCTTGATGAGGTGAGTTTCAATCTGGCAAAAGGTAGAAGGCGTGGCAGAAATCGCATTGGACAGAGAGCCACTGATGTCACAGGCCAACGAGGAGGGAATATTACAATGTGTGCAGCCGTCTCAGAAAACGGCGTCCTCACCCATATACCCTGTCTTGGTCCATACAACACACAACATCTGCTGACTTTTTTAGACACTCTTTACAGGGACATAATCCCTGAGAATGAGAGGGGTCTAAATGGCCTTGCTAGCGGCCATGGATGCTGCATGTGATGACATCACAGCACAGTCCTGCAGAGGGTGGATTCGCCACTCAAGGAGGTACTTTCCTCGCTGCATTGCCAGGGATGATATTCGCTGTGATGTTGATGAAAATATGTGGCCAGACAGACAGGAACGTCTGGATGCGAATGAATAATTTACAGTACTGTGTATGTTGTATGTCCAATAAGTACTGCAATATTGTTTACAGTTGTGCACAGCTATACCCAAAGGGTGTTTCTTATGTTTGTTGTAAATAAGTTTGTATTTTTCTTTTGCACAATGCTGTGAACACATTTGAATTGCAAAGAGCATATGCAGTAAAAATGTGAAACATAACTATTCAGCGTCTTGTACTTATTTACCTCACTAAATACAGTAATGTGTAACCCACTGTAGATTTCATATGGCCGTGCAAATAGTGTATAGTACTGTCTTGAGCATTTTCAGGTAGTGTCACCAAGATCTGACTTTTTTGCATTGGAAAACACTTACAGAGTGAACTGTCATAATGAAAACATGACAAAGCCATTTGACTATCTTGTTCATAAACAATGGTGTCAGGACTTTTCATTTTGATGACACTGACAACTGTTGTGCAAATGTTAATAGTGATGTGAGAAATGCACCAAAGCGACTGAGAAAACTGTATTATACACAACAGTGTTGTGTTGTGTATATGTGAGTGAGACTGTGGTCTACAGTGATATACAGAAAAAACATTATATACAATATTATACATATATTTTTGTTGTCAGGACTTGTTTAGTTATTGTCATTTCGCAGAGTCACCTCAATAAAGCAAATGAACAAATGGAACATTTGCGAACAGTTCTGTAACAAAACGCTGTTACGTTTCCTCACACATGTGTAAGTGGAAATCCTTGGCCTTTCCTGTGGTCCTCGTAAATAAACCAGAATAACTCGTTTCTAAAGTCAGTTCCATTCACTTTATATAATGGTTGAAGCATGGGGGATGGTAATCTTATTCTTCTTGATTGTCGCAGATCAGCCAAACAAAGGATTTCCATCCCCCACACCTCCCAAGGGGAGCCAAGCGGGTTTCAAACACGGCTCTCAAGCTTACAGCAGTTTTAGGGGCTGACAGGCTGACATTACAGGCAGGGCTAAATTCAAAGGATCTAAAACAATTGTGGCTTGTTTTTCAATGAAGCCAACAAGGTCTTTGAATTTAGCCCTGCCATGACTAATCTCAAGTATATTGCAGGCAATAGACCTCCATTTATCCCTATACTTGTAGGGCAACTTAGAAACAATAAGCCTGAGGTTTGATGGGCTATCAAGCTCTTCCAGATAGTGCAAGTCTTGCATGGCATTGTTGCATCCTCTCAAATACAGTGCATAGGCCTGTAGTGACTTTCCATCTTCAGCCTTTATGCTTGGCCAGTTCAAGGCTTTTTCCATGTAGGCACTGGTTATCTTGATTTCATTTCCAAAGTTCTTTTCAAGTAGCTTCTTAGCTTCAGCATAGCCTCTGTCTGGTTGCATATGCATGCAGCTACGCACCAAGTCTCGTGACTGTCCAGTGGTGTACTGTTCCAGGAAATAAAGCCTGTCTGGATTGCTACTTGTCTTGTCCTCAATACAATGTTCAAAAGCACGCATAAAGGGTAGGAATATCATTGGGTCTCCATCAAATGTATTCATTTCCCTCACAGGAAGTAAAGCAAGTTTCTGCTGAGTAAGAAGGATATCAGCGATGTCATGTTTTTGCTCTACATTGGACATGGTGTCTTGATTGATAAGATTATCCATTGTTGACTGATTATTCATTGTTGACATTTGATCATGTTCTCTTTTACTGTGCAATGTGTTAGTAGGCTTTGGATGCTGCCTTTGAATAACAACCTTTTGAAGTGGGGTTTTAGGCACTGTTCCTATATTAGCATATTCAACCGGTGATTGTTCAAGATTCATAGACACAGATTGTCCATTTTGCATATCATCATAATAGGCATTCGTGTCATCATGTTCTTTACACATTACATAACCAAGATTTATTTTGCAATCACAACAATGTCAACACAATCACAACAGAATCTTATTTAATCCAATCAGGTTGTATATATAATCTATATATATAATCTATATATTGGTTTCAATATACCTCCATAGCAGTCTACAGTCTAATTTAGCTATATCTATAATTACATTATGAGAACATCAGTATTTTTACGCCTTTGGTTGTATTGTCTGAACGAACATTGATTGGGAGACATACTGTACAGTTTATCATTTTCATAACTGTCTGCACATATACATATCTTATTTTGATTGTTATTGTAGCCTATATATAAACACAAATATCAGTCTTATGCACTGTGTCTCATTCAGCACTGAAGCCTGAATTTGAGCACAGTGTGTGCCCCCTTGCTACCTCTGCTGATATAAAAGAGAATTGCAGGCTTGGAGAAAAAGATGGCAGCCACAAATACACAGACACACACAGAAATACTGCTAAAACGCTTTATACTAACTCGATTTTGAAAATGTAAAAATGCTGGGTGGTAGAACGCACATATCTAGGAAAAGTCATGAAAGGAGGGTCCTGAAATGTGATCGAGTGCAAAGGTAGATTTTTTTTTGTACTCACTGGTGCTGTTTAACACCTCACGGCTGTTCTAGTGTTAATAATTGTGTTGACCAGAACTGTAATTAGTATTGAATGAGTAATTAAGTGACATATATTCATAAACAATTAGGAAAAACATTCAAGTATAAAGTACTTACACATAGATTAGATTTAAGTTAATACTACACTGACATACATAAGAGGCAAATCCGTTGTTCTGAATTGTAGTGTTCTGTGTGGACAGTTGACACAGTTAAATTGGACTAGCATTTGTTTAGCAAACGAGGCAATAAGGAAGGTGGGTTGTAAGAAAAGTACACCTTATCTCATATAGAATATTTTCAGCATATTGAGCAGTAGAAATCAATCAGCTTAAGATGGGGGCAGATTCAAGTAAGATGTTAAAAGATATTAGTGAACATAGTGGAATATTGGCTACTTTATCCCCTATGGCTATAGTAGAAAAAATGAATCCTCTTGTTAAGGTAATTAGCAAAATGTCAACGAAATGGAATAGTTGTTGGGCAGACATTGAACAGCCGTGGCCGAAAGAGGGCACCTTCGACTTACGAGTTATTGCAACTTTAGAGGTACTTATTAAAACCTATAAAGCAAACCAGAAAAAGGCAAAGAATAGATCAGAAAAACGCAGGTAAGAGTTAGCTATTTTAAAGCTATTTAAGGTAGAGGGGCAGAAAATAGCATTAGCTTGGAATGAGAAAACAGCACAAAAGAAAAATGAATTGGCCAAAACACTTGAGGAGAAATTGAACATTCCATTCACATCACATGTGTCCAGTCTCCAGCCCCCTCCATATGCTAAGGCACTGGAGGACAATTCCCAGAAGAAGAAGAAGAAGGAGCCAAGGGGAAAAGGGGAGGACAAGAGTGACAAGGAAGATGACAGCGAAGATGGCAGTGAAGACTCAAGTGATGACGACAATGCAGATGAAGGCTACAACGCTCAGGTCAGGAAGATGATAGCCACAGCCGAAAAGAAAGGTGGGAGAAGACGCCGGGATAAAAAGGAAAGAGAGGAAGAAAGACACCACAGACGGCTGAAGGAGCAACGGGAAAGGGAGGAAGAGGAAGATTGTCATCGAATGACATCAAATACATTAAAGAACTGTCCAGTGCTGATTCGGGGTAACAAGATAGAATATCATCCTTGGAATCATACAGATCTGTCTGAAGTGATAGAAAAGCTCCCAGTCCTGGAGGATGGTGGCCACCCTTGGACAACAGAGGTAGACGTGAGACTGACAGGAACGCAAGCAGCGATGGGAGACCTGAAAAGACTCTTAGCTTTTATTGCAGGATTGGATACAATGCAGGAAATATTGATGAAGGCAGGACTTCATAAATATATCAACACATCAGTCTATGACCCAGAGCTCTTCGCAGCAAACAGAGGCAGGCTGTGGAAGGCAATCAGAGAGACTTACCCTCCTCACGTTCACCCAGACAATATCATTGTGAAGCCACTAGGGGGAGATGAGAACCCCAGGGGATTTGTTGCCCGTGTGCATACTCAATGGAGAAGTGTGACAGGGAAGGACGCTGAAGATAATCCGTTAGAAAAAGCCATGATCAGGGAAAAAGTACAAGAAGGTCTTCCTACCCCAGTTAAGGATAAGCTAGCAGAAGTGGTGGGGCTACGACACATGAACAAGGCTGTTTATATAGACCACGTAGCTCATCAAGTTGAGTGATATCGAAAGAATATTCAGATACAGAAGACACAAGACAAAGAGTCACTCAGAATATTGACTCATGTGCAATTGACTGAAAGCAAG
This sequence comes from Nansenia antarctica, assembly GCF_963989245.1. Classification (NCBI taxonomy): domain Eukaryota; kingdom Metazoa; phylum Chordata; class Actinopteri; order Argentiniformes; family Microstomatidae; genus Nansenia; species Nansenia antarctica. Next base: position 3,792,838 of record NC_137692.1, on the reverse strand, counting down.
AGGAACATAGAGGGAGTGCAGGCTTTAGCTCTACAGGTCCCATCTCAGCCACAGCAACAGCCACCTGGGGTGCAGACTGCTACTTACCAGTCCTACTCACAGGGGCCACAAGGGGGGTATCCTGCTACTTACCAGCCATACCCACAGGGGCCACCAGGGGTGCAAGCGGTTCCATACCAGCCATACACACAGCCTGGCCAAGGACCACCACCAGGGGGATGGACAGCAGCAGGGAGGAAGATTCTAGGACCATGTTACCAATGCGGCCAGTATGGACATCTAGCCCGTACCTGCTACAACAGGCCCCAAGGGGGCGCAGGGGGGAGCCAAGGAGGAGGATATTGGCCTCCTGCTACACCTGCTCCAGGAGTGATGAACCCTTACGGAGGCCCAGCAGCTGGCCTATAGGGGTGCCCGGAAGATCCGAGTGGGAGGTGCCAGCTGGTGGTGACAAAGAAGCCTGAAGGCGCCACGCACCTTCCTATGTCTGGAAAATATGTGAAGACAATCGGATTTGAGGGAATTAAACAGCTGATTCCTACAACTGAGCTTGTAGACTTAGAGTACAAGGGACAGAGAGCAACTCTGTCAATACTTGTGTCAGAACACACGCCAACAGGGCTGCTAGGGAGAGATGCTCTATGCCAATTGAACTGTACAGTGAAATGCACACCTGACGGCTGTCAGGTGACGGTGCCATCAGAATGCAGACAGCTGTCTGTCATGATGGACAACAGCGCATCCATGGTGTATTGGGTGGGAGGGCTTAGCCCAGACCTAATGGAACCAGCAAGGATGTGGGACAATTACATCCTGGCAAACATGTCAGGGGCCAGAAGGCCTACTGATTCATTGCATTGTACACTCCAGTATTTTAGAAAAGCTGCAGACGCAAACCCAGATGAGTGGCTTAAGCATCAGCCAAAACAGGTACAGCTTAGCACAAGTTGTATAATCCTAGGCCCTCAGGGAGTGGCTATGAAGATAAACAGTGACACTTATCTAGATCAGGAGCATAAGGTTGAGGGTAGCATCCCTCATGTGACACTTATGATATCTGAACACTATGAGCAGAAGCATTTAGGGGCAATGATGGCAGACTCAGAAAAGGCCAGATTTGTAACGACAAAAGAAAACCCTGCTATCTGGAGGAGCAGTGATGGACAGTTTACAAAACTGATGATCTCTGCTCAAGGAATGGGACATCCACACACTGTGAAGCTAATGCACAAGCCAATCCTTCCTGTACAAGCGGAAAGAGACCTCAGAGAGGAAATTATGCAGAATGTGCCAGCAGACCTGTGGGCAAAGAACAGTACAGACATTGGATTTGTGAAATCAGCTTGTCCATTAAGAGTTGAACCCAGACCGGGTGCAGAACCCCCTTGGAAAAATCAATACCAATTGAAACAGGAAGCAATTGATGGGATTGAGCCACAGATCAAAGGAGTCTTGAAGATAACTCAATATCCGTTAAGCAACACACCTCTTCTGCCAGTGAAGAAACCTGATGAATCATATCTTCTGGTACATGACCTACATGCTGTGAATGAGGTGGTCGTCAGCTACCCAACTGAAGTGCCTCATGTGCTGTTGACTCAGATTCCATCGAGAGCCAGAGTGTTTAAGCATAGAACAGACCTACAAGCTTTGCCTTTAAAGGGAGCTGATATAGAATATTGGGTTGATGGGTCTTGTTACCGGATAGGAGAAACTTTGTGCGCTGGGTATTCCTTAGTTAAAGCACAAAATTCAAAGTTTATTGTGGAACAGGCTGAGGCAGTTCCTCAGCCTTGCTCAGCTCAGTTGGCTGAGTTGATTGCCCTCACAGAAGCATGCAACTTGGGAACCGGACGGAGAGTGACAGTGTACACCGACTCTGCCTATGCACATAATGTTTGTCATTTTAATGGAGCTGTATGGAGGGGGCAGGGTTTTAAGAGAACTGATGGTTCACCTATACAGCACCACGCACAGATCATGAAGCTGTTACAAGCCATGATGAAGCCAAAGGAATTAGCCATAGTGAAGTGTGCAGCACACAGGTCTGACTCATCACATGTCACACAAGGTAACAGGGCTGCAGATGATGCAGCCAAAGCCATTACAGGAGCAGACAAGGCAGGTAAAGTTATTCTGGTCGCACATGAAATGCAATTACAGGGCATGGTCACACTTGAAGATTTGCTGATATTACAGGGTAGAGCAACTACGCTAGACAAGAACGTTTGGCTAGCAAAGGGGGCAAGTCAGGATGACACAGGTCTATGGAGGAATCATGAGGGGTTGGTTGTAGCACCCTCAGATTTATTAGGCATGTTAATACGGGAAGCTCATGGATTAGCACATGTGGCTAGGGGGGAGGTAAGACGCAAGATCACCAAGGAATATGGGTTTTGGAGTCCATATTTGATGGAACAGATTGACTATGCTTTAGGTCAATGTGGGGTCTGTTGGAGAAACAACATCAGAGTGGGTACACCAGTGGTGTCTGGGCATATCCCTACCCCAATTGGGCCACAGGTGGTGGACAGGGGGGTGGATGTACAGAGTAGGCAGGATGTTGTGTCAACAGGTGCCGAGGTTCCCAGAGAACCTGAGAAGGAGGAGCTACGAGGAGATGCTGTGGTGTTGCCAGAGCCAGTGGCAATGCCAGAGTTACAGCCAGTGACATTACCGGCAATGCCTGAAACCGAGGGGACAGTGGAAAGCTGTCCAGATGCCAATGAACCCGAAACCAACGAAGCAGAGAGTGTTGACAGTCTGGAGGTCCAGCCTGGGAAAGTCCAAAGCCTGGACACCTGCGCTACTGGGGATGCTGGCGAGTGCCTGCATCATGCTTCAGATGATGCTGAGGGCGACTCCCCAGACCTTGATCAGCGTGGGAGGGGACCAGACAACTGCCTGAACCTGAATGACACTGACGGACGACGACCAGTTAGGAAGAGATTAAAGACTATGCATAGGGTAGTGAAGCAGCAGATCAAAGGGAATGACGGGAATGGACAGCAGATGATAGCATGGCTGGAAACAGTCTTAGGGGCATGGGAAACTTATTTTGCTAAGATAGGAGCACCTATTATAGCAGACATGATTTTTGACTTTCTTAGGAGACAGGGCCTCATTGACTGTTTTTGGAAAATCAGTCACTCAGTCCACGTTGATGAACTTTTCAGAAGACTAGTCCTCATCAGAGGTGAAGATCTATGCATTCATGCTTTCCCTTTGTCCTGTGCTTACTGTTGGGGAATTATGTGTTATGATAACTGAATGTCATTATTTGTGTATTGTTTGTTTATTTCTATATCGTATGTGATTGATGTCAGTTGAGAAGTGATGTGGTGGTTATGCAAAGATAGGAAAGAAGTTCTGTTCCTAGCGCAACGAAGAAAAAGCTCCTGACTAGGAAAGGTTATCAATCTGAGACAGCGGTAAAGGTTGTTCTCCAACTGGGTTCAAGTGCTAGTAACCTCTGACCCTGAAGATGCAAGAAACAAGAAGACGTCGGTCGTTGGAAGTTTTTGTGTTGAAATGTGTATTTAGATTAATTTTGATTGTTATTTTTAGGATTCTTTTTTATTGTTGATTGTTTTATATTTGGTTTGTATGATGTCTTTGGTCGCTGGTACTGGTGCTGGGTTGGTCTGTGTTATTATGTTTCTTGTGTTGTGTGTTGGTGTAGTTTTTTTTTTTTTTCCTTTGGTTTCTTAGTTGCAGTTTGTGGGGTTTGTGTTTTTGTTTTGTTTTATGTGGTCGTTTAGTTTCGGAACAACCTCTGGGTGTTCCGAGGGGGGAATATGTAGTATATTTTGGCCTGTCCTGCTGGGAATGGGGGTTGGGAATGGGGGTTTTACGACTCTGTGTTGGAGAGACCTCCTGGCCTCTCCCTCTTGACCATCTAGGTAATGTGATAGGACCACTGGCTGTGACTGCATTTTGACTTTGTTTATAAGTAAGGGTGTGGGCTCTGAGGGGGCTCTCTCTTCTCTCTCACCTCTGGAACACGCAGCTCTCTCTCTCTCTCTCTCTCAGATTGACCAGGCAGCTCCTCTCTCTCTCTCTCTCTCTCTCTCTCTCTCTCTCTCTCTCTCTCTCTCTCTCTCTCTCTCTCTCTCTCTCTCTCTCTCTCTCTCTCTCTCTCTCTCTCTCTCTCTCTCTCTCTCTCTCTCTCTCTCTCTCTCTCTCTCTCTCTCTCTCTCTCTCTCTCTCTCTCTCTCTCTCTCTCTCTCTCTCTCTCTCTCTCTCTCTCTCTCTCTCTCTCTCTCTCTCTCTCTCTCTTATTCACCCCACCCCAGCAGACCAGAATCCAGCTCTCATATCTTGTATTTTGTACTTTAAATAACTCGTCTTAAACTCAGAATTGATTCTTTGATTCATAACCAACAAGGTAATACACCACACAGGTGTTCAGACGCGTCAGATGTGGCAAGGGACACGGCCCAGCTGACCGGGCCAGGAGACACTCACACACTTTATAAAACTGACTCAACCTAAAAGGAGTTCGTTTCGTTTGACGGATATTCTGTATGACATTATGGAGATCACATTCACAGCCCGTCGTTTCGCCCCACTGTGGCTCGTCCTGGTGGAGTGTGTTCTCCTGTCGGCTGCGGAGGAAGGTAAGTTCATCTCCCTAGCATCTATTCTAGGCCTCATTAATGAACTAATGTGTCATTAATTAAAGGACCGCTCTAAAGCTAGACAAGCGAATAGAGAGCACTCAGCATCCGTGCATGTTGATGTGGCGTGGCAAACACCTTCTCGTGGTGCCCCCTGTAAGTAGCTAATGACTGCCAAAAGCAAGAAGCGAAACAAAGTTTGCCAACCAGGGCCCCTCACCCGGGCTGGTGTTCGGCAGCAGCCGGGGGAGAGGTCTGCTGACCTCGAACCCAGAATACTGCAGCTGAACACCGAAGGACTATGAGAAGGTTCTATCTCCGTTTAGAATGATAAGGTTCTATCTCCGTTTAGAATGATAAGGTTCTATCTCCGTTTAGAATTATAAGGTTCTATCTCCGTTTAGAATGATAAGGTTCTATCTCCGTTTAGAATGATAAGGTTCTATCTCTGTTTAGGGTAGTTCAGAGATATTGAGCGTCAAAGTTTTGACATTCCATTATGTTTTGTGAGATGGAACCTTTGTATTTTATTAACCGTTTGCGTCCACTCGCCATGTTGCTATGATACTTTTTGCCCGTCAGGTTGGTGGTTGCTAGGGAAGAAACCACGTGACTGAAAGCTATGAATATGCAGACTCGAGAGCAGGGGCGGGGCTAGGGGGTGGCTACTTGGGGTCAAGCCCCGGATGTTTTCTGAAAAGCCCCGAATGTTTTACTTTTCAAAAAAAAAAAAACTCTCGTGAGTAACGTGCAGTACCGGAGTCCAACAGAGAGGCAGCAGCTGCGCGACATTAGCCTGCGTACTGCATAGCCTGCCCTGCCCTGAAGAAGAAGTGATCTCAATCAGTGCCTGACATGCAAAATTGTAAGGATGGATATCCGAAAGTTTCAACAAAACAAGCGCCAAGAACTGTTGCAGCAGCAGTATCAGCAGCTGACAACAATGACATCACCAGCAGTGATGACATAGATGATGTTTCAGGTTTGTGAATCTTATTAGAAAGGTGACTGACTCACTGACACTACTTTTCCAGTTTGCTAATGCTAGCTGGCTATCATAACATAACGTTATGTTATAATGAAAATGAAACATAGCAAGGTACTGTTACGGTACATGGTGAGAAATCAAACAAAGGATAATACTTATACAAATAAAGTGAATAACAGGCTGATAGTCTTTGATATCTGCACTCTGGTTGACTGAGTAACAAGTGAAAAAGAATGATGTAACGTTAATGTTACAGCTAGTAAACATGAAGTAACCACATTAAGTATGCCCTTATGGTAGTATGTATGTATACAGAACATGACTCAAATCTATCCTAAGATGTAACGCTAACTAACTAAGTTTGTTTAATGTCCCAGGGGGTATTTGATTTCACAGTACTATACACAGGCCAACAATACATGTAATATATCGTCATATAACACAGGACAAGACTCTAAATACAATATAAGTGGTGAGCACAGAGTCTGCCCTGATATACATACTGTAACATAACTAGCCTCAGCCCATCAATTATGTAATTCTATACAAATATAAATGATGGTGACTGACGTGTGTGTGTGTGTGTGTATGTTTACTGTCTATTTTGTAATACAGCCTTTTGTCCGCTTTAAGGTGGTGGTAAGTTGAAGGTTGAAGCCACATTTTTCCACATTATATTCTCCCTCTGGGCTAAGCCCCGGATCTCCTACAATCCTAAATCCGCCTCTGCTCGAGAGGTTGTTATCTTAAAGACCTTGGGGGTTAGGCGCCAGGGCACAGATAGATGGTGGTCGAGAGTATTTAAGCCTGTCTGTATGTCATAATGATGTCGTTGAATGTCGTGGAATGGTCGTTGAATGCTGAATGCTGGTTACCGTGCTGATGAACCATTCGCTGACTGTCTTAATAAATCAAGTACAGAGATTCCGACCCGTGTTGAACATTCTATTTTCTTGTCAAATCGTGTATGCTGCGCACCTAATCTATCCTGAGATGACACAACGCATTTAAGATCACAATCCTCAATAGATTGATCCATTCCATCGTTTTACCGACAAGCTGATTCTACAATTGGTGCCGTGACCCGGATTTAGCGACTGAACTTTCGAACTGGTACATCGTGGTAACAGTGAGCCGGCGGACAGCAAAAACAAAGACGTGCACCCCTCCACTCCCTTCCTGACAGAGGAGAGGAACTCCGTGGTGACAGGTGGCTCCAGTCCGGGTTTACAGCAAAGATCAACTAAAAAGTGAGTTCTAAAAAGTCGCTCAGATCAGATAAAGAAACTCTGATATAGAATATTCAACACGTAAATTGAGAACAGTAAAAACAGACTTTATGATTTTTTTATGGTTCATGGCTAATCCTATATGTATTGTCAAGAATTGATAGCTTGTGGGTAGTGTGTGGGTTAACTGTAATTCGCTGTGTGGGTTAACTGTAATAGGCTGTGGGTCTCAGGAGTAGTCTATTGATAAAGTCTATAGCAGTCTATTGATAAAGTCTATAGTTGTCTCAATAAAGTCTATAGTAGTCTATTGATAAAGTCTATAGTTGTATCAATAAAGTCTATAGTAGTCTATCAATAAAGTCTATAGTAGTCTATCGATAAAGTCTATAGTAGTCTATTGATAAAGTCTATAGTAGTCTATCAATAAAGTCTATAGTAGTCTATTGATAAAGTCTATAGTTGTCTCAATAAAGTCTATAGTGGTCTAGAGCTGAAGTCTATAGTTGTCTATTGATAAAGTCTAGTTGTCTGCTGGTAAATCTATAGTTTGTCTATCGACAAGCCTATAGTAAGTCCAGTGGTCTATCGAAACAGGAGATATGATAGTCTCCCTGACGACAAATGCATAATACAGGTGGTGGCTTTGTCTAGTATGGGCGAAATCTGAAAACTAATCATAACAAGCTTGTGGGGAGTTTTCTGTGTCCATACAATTGGGAATAAAGCGGACAGGATAGGCTACTGTCTTACTGTGATATTGGGATCTTGTAGAACAAACAGTCTACATAACAAGAAAAAAACAAGCTTGTGGGTAATTGGTGCTTCCTTTGTCAATACAATTGGTGATTAAGAATAATAAGGGAGATTCGGGGAAGTTGATATAGACGTTGTGGGCCCTATTATGCACTTCATAAGTCTTAAGCAATAAGACGAGGCGGTAGATCTAAACTTAAGACGTGGAGGCGTGGTCAAGGCCACTTTGCTATTATGCGTGCGGTAGTGGGCGCCTAAGACCCGGCGCTAAGCCCAGAAATTAGTCATGGGTGTGTTTTGGGCGTCTTCTCAATCAACCCAATCAGCGTGCCAGGTGCCATTCCCTTTAAGAACCGGCTGCGTTAAGTCATAAGCGCTATGCTATTATGCAGTTCATAGGCGCTAGACTTCATGCACGTTTTGAAACACGAGCGCGCCTCCGCGGTTTGCGCATGCGCGCTGACCCACTTCTTAAGAAGTCGGTCGGCGCGCATGCGCAAACCGCGGAGGCGCGCTCGTGTTTCAAAACGTTCATGAAGTCTACTGCCTAAGAACTTTTCAAACCACTTCTTAGCGCTAGGCGCAAAGTCAGATCGCATAATAGCAGGGGCGCCTAGCGCACTTCATTAACATATGAACACTCCCACAATGAGTAATATATGCACGGGATTCTTACGTCTTATGTGTGGGCGCCTAGTCTGAAGAGGAGGGGGAGAGCGCCGTCCCCTCATCTGGCCCACAAGGCCAAGGAGGGAGTGTGGCGTACCATTATGTCCCAGAATGGGACCTGTTAGAACACTGGCTGTAAGTCTGTAGACGAAAGAACTATGACACAGGCCAACAATCTTTGTAGGAGACCTGTTACGCCCCCTGGTGACTCGGGGTAGAAGGGCGCAACATAGAGCAACAGAAAGGACAAGTGAGGGTGCAGTCACACACACCAGGAAACTAAGGGTTGCAATTAACTTGATTTTTATTAATACAGCAACACAGGGAACAGAGAGGACTAACAGTGGCACCAAATAAAAGTAATCAAAATAATAACCCCACCCCCCCTTTATAGGTGCTAGGCACCTCAAAAGTACAGTGGGTGGTGCTCACTCTAAACTGGGGTGCTAGACAGCAGGTATGTCCTATGTTTATGCAGATGTAAACCCAGGGTATCTCAACTAGTCATCTGTCCCTGAGTGCACAAATAAACATAAATGATTAATAAACAAAATACATTAAACAAGGTAATATAATAAATGGAAACTTACATAAATCATCTAAATGAACAAAACAAATAACACAAACAAAACCAAACAAGGCTCAACCCACCAGAGCCCTGCCACAGCTCAAAACAGGAGAGAGAGAGAACACTGAGGACACAGAACATTTATAGTGGAAAGACCAGGTTAATTGATGATCAGGAACAGGTGTGTGGAATGATGGGACTGAACCAAGCAATCATCTGTGAACCTAGGAAAAATGACAACAACAGGGGGAGACAAAAACACAACACACAACACAATACAAACAGCAGGCCTGCTATAACACAAACACACACAGAACACGAACACCGTACGTAACAAGACCCCTCTGTCGAGTGTCAGTAAGAGTATGATCTGTGTCACTTTAATAAGATATGTAATCTTAATGGATATGGGAGCCGAATTGACAAGTGGTCCCATTGGTTTTGAAAAACAAAAACAAACAGAAAACACAGACATCTGAGCACACACGCTATAGATTGCGTCAGGGGAGAGAGAATGACTGATGTGTGTCACTATTGTGGCAATGCAGGCCATTGGGCCAGGGAGATTGGGCTGTATCTTGCAAGGACACACACACAGGTCCTGCAGGAATAATCTTGTGTGACTAAAATGTGCATCTGGTGTAATTTTAGTTAAATGGAAATGGAAGTTAAATGGAACTAAAAAGTTGAACTTTTGATGGCATTGTCTTACAAATTTGATCGTTGCATCGCAGTATCTCAATCTGACAATTGCTTCTGGGGAAATTGTAAAGTATTGGGTTTCAACACTCCAAAGGAGGGACAATAATGGCATGGGTCACTGGTGCAGAGCCTTCGAACTACAGATCTACACTGTTTAGAGTGTGGGGGCCTATTCGGGGTGAAGATGACATTTTGGGAAATCACAGCTGATGTCTCAATATGTCCCCCACTGTACCATACCTACAGGTGTGTCTGCAGGGAAATATATGAATGTTGAAACCAGGGGGGAGGTTATAACAGAAATTGTGGAGGTTATAAGAGTTTTGCCTGAAAGTTAGAAAAATAGCAGTATTGAACAAAAACATGTTTTGAGAAAGAATACAGTGGTGTTTGAATTTTCGAAGATACTGCTTGGTTGGTTTGTGCCCTGTGTTCCAGACAACAATCTGATTGGAGCTGGAAGAGTGCGGCCGATGAAACCAGGGGGGGGAGAACAACCAGGCCTCCTGTTCTCACACGGCCCAGCAGAGGACTTGATCGGGGAGAGCCGAGACGAGTCTACAGGTAGAGCCGAGACGAGTCTACAGGGAGAGCCGAGACGAGTCTACAGGTAGAGCCGAGACGAGTCTACAGGTAGAGCCGAGACGAGTCTACAGGTAGAGCCGAGACGAGTCTTCAGGGAGAGCCGAGACGAGTCTACAGGGAGAGCCGAGACGAGTCTACAGGGAGAGCAAAGACGAGTCTACAGGGAGAGCAAAGACGAGTCTACAGGGAGAGCAAAGACGAGTCTACAGGGAGAGCCGAGACGAGTCTACAGGGAGAGCCGAGACGAGTCTACGGGAGGAAGGGGGAGATCCACCTCTCTTCGAAAGATTAAAGATTGAATATCGAACATTGGGAATATTGGACTGTGGAAAATAAAAATAAAATGCTAATTGATTAACCTTTCTTCCCTAGGTGACTGGTGAATGGGAATGTGGTGTAGGTTAATAGGATGTAAACAATATGGTTATGAGATTGCTAATCCCTTTTTTTTTTTACAGTAAAAGTGTATGCATTAAAGATTAGACAGGGTAGGCTGTGGCCTTTGACCAATGTACTAATCAGGCTGTTGAAAAATACTTTTCTAAAAACAAATTACTTGTTTTGGTAGTGTTATTGGAGTAACTATCATCTAATAGGAGAGATCTATTCTACTCTCGAGGACGGTCAATTAAGGGAACAGAACAGTAAGGTTTTGTTTAAATTAGTCGTAATGTAGGGGTCGAACTGATGGTCAAGGAGGTGAGAAACTAGCCGGTGCATTTGGCGATAACGAGACAGGGAGGTCTCTGTAGAGATTTGAACACCACCTGTGTTTCTACATCCTTGACCATGAATGACCGTTAGAGTTCCAGGGAGGGGGTCGGTACTCAATCAACCGGACCCTGACTAGCGGAGGAACCGAGGGGGGACTTTTCTCCAGCATGATTTATGGCTGATTTTCTAGGGGCACCGACCTTGGAGTGCCTTGCTGGAGCTGATATACTGGGCCTGGCTGGAAAAACTTCTCTCACTGTTAGTTTTCAGCCAGGACAGTATGAGATGTATGTTCTTCATATATGTTTTATTATTCTCTATACCATTGATCTTTAAAATTCAGTAACTTGTTTAGTATTCAGGGGGGACTGTTAGATCTTATGGGGTTTTCTAAAAACATATATGCTTATGTCACTCAGACATACACATAACACATACACACAGAGCAGTGGTATGGTTACTCTCCTGTGTGTGTTCTCTGATGAATCGTTAGATGTCCTGCTTGATTGAAAGTCGTCCCACACTGGGAGCAGTGGTATGGTTTCTCTCCTGTGTGTGTTCTCTGATGAATCGTTAGATGTCATGCTGTATTGAACCTCTTCCCACACTGGGAGCAGTGTTATGGTTTCTCTCCGGTGTGTATTCTCTGATGAATCTTCAGGCTTCCTCCGTCACTAAAACTCTTCCCACACTGGGAGCAGTGGTATGGTTTCTCTCCGGTGTGTGTTCTCTGATGCCTCTTTAGGTGTCCTGCTACATTGAAACTCTCCCCACACTGGGAGCAGTGGTATGGTTTCTCCCCGGTGTGTATTCTCTGGTGAATCTTTAGATTAAATGCTTTACTGAAACTCTTATCACATTGGGAGCAGTGGTATGGTTTCTCTCCTGTGTGTGTTCTCTGATGAATCTTTAGATGTCCTGCTTTACGGAAACTCTTATCACATTGGGAGCAGTGGTATGGTTTCTCTCCTGTGTGTATTCTCTGATGCATCTTCAGGTGTCCTGCTTCACTAAAACTCTTCCCACACTGGGAGCAGTGGTATGGTTTCTCTCCGGTGTGTGTTCTCTGATGCCTCTTTAGGTGTCCTGCTACATTGAAACTCTCCCCACACTGGGAGCAGTGGTATGGTTTCTCCCCGGTGTGTATTCTCTGGTGAATCTTTAGACTTCCTGCTTCACTAAAACTCTTCCCACACTGGGAGCAGTGGTATGGTTTCTCTCCTGTGTGTGTTCTCTGATGAATCTTTAGAGGTCCTGCTTTACTGAAACTCTTATCACATTGGGAGCAGTGGTATGGTTTCTCTCCTGTGTGTATTCTCTGATGCATCTTCAGGTCTCCTGCTTGACTAAAACTCTTCCCACACTGGGAGCAGTGGTATGGTTTCTCCCCGGTGTGTATTCTCTGGTGAATCTTTAGATTTCCTGCTTGATTGAAACTCTTCCCACACTGGGAGCAGTGGTATGGTTTCTCCCCGGTGTGTATTCTCTGGTGAATCTTTAGACTTCCTGCTTCACTAAAACTCTTCCCACACTGGGAGCAGTGGTATGGTTTCTCTCCTGTGTGTGTTCTCTGATGAATCTTTAGAGGTCCTGCTTTACTGAAACTCTTATCACATTGGGAGCAGTGGTATGGTTTCTTTCCTGTGTGTATTCTCTGATGCATCTTCAGGTCTCCTGCTTGACTAAAACTCTTCCCACACTGGGAGCAGTGGTATGGTTTCTCCCCGGTGTGTATTCTCTGGTGAATCTTTAGATTTCCTGCTGTATTGAACCTCTTCCCACACTGGGAGCAGTGGTATGGTTTCTCTCCGGTGTGTATTCTCTGATGCTTCTTCAGGGCTCCTGCTTCACTAAAACTCTTCCCACACAGTGGGCAGCAGTAGGTCTTCTCTCCGGTGTAAGTCTGTGGGTGTGTTTTAAGGTGATTCTTCCGCCTCGAGCTCGTGTGTTGTTGATGTTTTCCTGGTGTGGTGGAGCTGGGCTCGCTGTCTGAACCTGGGTTGGAGCTCTGCTGGTCTGTAAGAATAGGAACATATACAGGGTTACATAGGCAAGTTTATTTGTATAGCACATTTTATACAACAAGGGCAATTCAAAGTGCTTTACATACAGCATTAGGATATTAAGAAAAAAATATATAGAAATTAAATATCAACATTTAACAAGATAATAGGCAATGAATACAAATATATGAATTAAAGTGTTCTCTATCTAAGTATGTCTCTCAGAGAGATAAACCTCTGCACCTCCTACAAGCATCGTACCACCATACAGGATTACGGTCAGATTATCACAGGGAGTGGCTGCACATATGATGCAGAAGAGGTTGATTATCATTATTAAAAAATAATAGTAATAAATATGCTAATATTTGAAAATGTATATACATTATATACTGTATCATAAATAAAATTGTATTTGTTCCATGTTGTTCCATGAAAATCCGTTGAGGATTACAGACATAATCAACTGTAGGCTACTGCAAGTACTTTGCTGCGATAGCTATAGTGAGACCTACTGTACAGTTTATCATTCATAACTGTCTGTACATAGACATATAATATCCTATCACTACTGCGTATGTAACTGGGGTAAAACCTGTTATAGAAATAGCTTTATACAAGGTAGATTTAGAACATGTCAGGATACTGGGTGGTAGAATGCACTTATCTCAGAAAAGTCATGAAAGGAGGGTCCTGAAATTTGATCGACTTCAAAGGTAGAAATTATTTTTACTCACTAGGTCAAATGACCCCACCCATGGCTGTTCTAGTGTTAACGACCCCACCCATGGCTGTTCTAGTGTTAATGACCCCCCCATGGCTGTTCTCGTATTAATGACCCCAACCATGGCTGTTCTAGTGTTAATGACCCCACCCATGGCTGTTCTAGTGTTAATGACCCCACCCATGGCTGTTCTAGTGATAATGACCCAACCCATGGCTGTTCTAGTGTCAATGACCCTCCCCATGGCTGTTCTAGTATTAATGACCCCAACCATGGCTGTTCTAGTGTTAATGACCCCACCCATGGCTGTTCTAGTGTTAATGACCCCACCCATGGCTGTTCTAGTGTTAATGACCCCACCCGTGGCTGTTCTAGTGTTAATGACCCAAACCCGTGGCTGTTCTAGTGTTAATGACCCCACCCGTGGCTGTTATAGTGTTAATGACCCCATCCATGACTTCTAGTGTTAATGACCACACCCATGGCTGTTCTAGTGTTAATGACCCCACCCATGGCTGTTCTAGTGTTAATGACCCCACCCATGGCTGTTCGGGTGTTAATAATCTCGTTCAAAGCTCTGAATAATTGTGTGACAGTAGAGTGCAGTAGAGAACAGTAGAGGAGAGGAGAGAGCAGTAGAGAGCAGTAGAGGGCAGTAGAGAGCAGTAGAGAGCAGAATAGAGCAGAATAGGGCAGTAGAGAGCAGTAGAGGACAGTAGAGGGCAGTAGAGGGCAGTAGAGGGCAGTAGAGGGCCGTAGAGGGCAGTAGAGAGCAGTAGAGAGCAGTAGAGAGCAGTAGAGAGCAGTAGAGAACAGCAGGGGGCAGTAGAGTGCAGTAGTGCAGTAGAGGGCAGTAGAGGGCAGTAGAGGGCAGTAGAGGAGAGGAGAGAGTAGTAGGGGACAGTAGAGGACAGTAGAGGGCAGTAGAGGAGAGGAGAGAGCAGTAGAGGTCAGCAGGGGTCAGTAGAGAGCAGTAGAGAGCAGTAGAGAGCAGTAGAGGGCAGTAGAGAGCAGTAGAGGGCAGTAGAGGGCAGTAGAGGGCAGTAGAGGGCAGTAGAGAGCAGTAGAGGACAGCAGGGGGCAGTAGAGAGCAGTAGGGGGCAGTAGAGTGCAGTAGAGGGCAGTAGAGAGCAGTAGAGAGCAGTAGAGGACAGTAGGGGGCAGTATAGGACAGTATAGGACAGTAGAGGGCAGTAGAGTGCAGTAGAGGGCAGTAGAGAGCAGTAGAGGGCAGTAGAGGGCAGTAGAGGGCAGTAGAGGGCAGTAGAGGGCAGTAGAGAGCAGTAGAGAGCAGTAGAGGGCAGTAGGGGGCAGTAGAGGGCAGTAGAGAGCAGTAGAGTGCAGTAGAGAGCAGTAGAGGACAGTAGAGAGCAGTAGAGGGCAGTAGAGAGCAGTAGAGAGCAGTAGAGGGCAGTAGAGGGCAGTAGAGGACAGCAGAGTGCAGTAGAGAGCAGTAGGGGGCAGTAGAGGACAGCAGGGAGCAGTAGAGAGCAGAAGGGGGCAGTAGAGAGCAGTAGAGGGCAGTAGAGAGCAGTAGAGAGCAGTAGAGTGCAGTAGAGAGCAGTAGAGTGCAGTAGAGAGCAGTAGAGAGCAGTAGAGAGCAGTAGAGGGCAGTAGAGGGCAGTAGAGAGCAGTAGAGGACAGTAGAGGGCAGTAGAGAGCAGTAGAGTGCAGTAGAGTGCAGTAGAGGGCAGTAGAGAGCAGTAGGGGGCAGTAGGGGGCAGTAGAGGACAGCAGGGGGCAGTAGAGGGCAGTAAAGAGCAGTAGAGAGCAGTAGGGGGCAGTAGAGAGCAGTAGAGAGCAGTAGAGGGCAGTAGAGAGCAGTAGGGGGCAGTAGAGAGCAGTAGAGGGCAGTAGAGAGCAGTAGGGGGCAGTAGAGAGCAGTAGAGTGCAGTTGCTATTCCTAAAATGGATTTTCTATCATATTTCTCTCTTGTCTGTTTTTATTAGTCACTTTGGATAAAAGTGTTTACATGTGGCTGTCCTGTAGTCCAGGACTGGGTTAGATTGGGGATAACGGTGTTTACATGTGGCTGTCCTGTAGTCCAGGACTGGGTTAGATTGGGGATAACGGTGTTTACATGTGGCTGTTCTGTAGTCCAGGACTGGGTTAGATTGGGGAACTAGCCCTGATATATCAACCCCACACAGCGGGAGAGAGCAGGACTGTCAGATGATGCAGGTACTGACTGACTCACACTGCACTGGCAGCATTGGTTTTACAACAGTGCAATGACCCTCACCAATAACAAAGACTTACCATCCATCTCACTGTCTTTCATCTCCACTCTTCCTCTGTCCTCTTGATTCACCATCACTCCCTCCTCCCTCCTTTGGTCTCCTCCATCCTCTTCTTTCACCATCATACCATTCTCCTCTCCATCCTCTTCCTCCAGCTTCACTGCCACCATCTCTGGACCCCACTGTGGGCTTTTCACCATCACTCCCTCCTCCCTCCTTTGGTCTCCTCCATCCTCTTCTTTCACCATCACACCATTCTCCTCTCCATCCTCTTCCTCCAGCTTCACTGCCACCATCTCTGGACCCCACTGTGGGCTTTTCACCATCACTCCCTCCTCCCTCCTTTGGTCTCCTCCATCCTCTTCTTTCACCATCACACCATTCTCCTCTACATCCTCTTCCTCCAGCTTCACTGCCACCATCTCTGGACCCCACTGTGGGCTTTTCACCATCACTCCCTCCTCCCTCCTTTGGTCTCCTCCATCCTCTTCTTTCACCATCACACCATTCTCCTCTCCATCCTCTTCTTTCACCATCACACCATTCTCCTCTACATCCTCTTCCTCCAGCTTCACTGCCACCATCTCTGGACCCCACTGTGGGCTTTTCACCATCACTCCCTCCTCCCTCCTTTGGTCTCCTCCATCCTCTTCTTTCACCATCACACCATTCTCCTCTACATCCTCTTCCTCCAGCTTCACTGCCACCATCTCTGGACCCCACTGTGGGCTTTTCAGGGCTGGAGAACCACGGCCAGATCTGGGGGACTCGGTGCATTCTGGTTCATACATGGTTACCATGGTTACATGAGCTGAAGAGGACCTGCGGCTGGAAACACTGGAGGCAGAAATAACGCAGGTCGATTAGACATGACAGACAAACAGTTCACTGAACTCCCATCTAGACTGACAGGACACGTCCTGCAAATGCAATAATAATATTACTGATTGCATTTGCTGTAATTTAAGGGTCTGGAAAGTAAACATTAAATGGTTCCAAATGTATTTTGTGTCCAGGAAAAATGTTAACACATAATAAACTATGAAAATAATCTTCTAGTTAGGCTCTACTTCCTGGTCAGACAGTTCTGAGGCTGTGTGGGCGTGGCCTTTGCACGCTTGACTGGCAGCTCCCTTCCAAGCCAGCTTGCTGCCTTATCATACATGACATTCATCTGTTAGACGTGCTTATAGTTCTGCCCTTTAACTACCAACTGTTTAATTACCAACTGTGTAATTACCAACTGCCCTTTAATTACCAACTGTTTAATAATCTACTGCCCTTTAATTACCTACTGTTTAATTACCAACTGTTTAATTACCAACTGTTTAATTACCTACTGCCCTTTAACTACCAACTGTTTAATTACCAACTGCCCTTTAATAACTGTTAAGCTGCTGTTGAAATGTGTAAATACTGAGCTAATACAATTACAAATGGACTTATGCACCTGCAGTATGATTATAGTCATGCACCTGCAGTATGACTCATCATATCAATTCAATGACCACCATTAGCATACTGTACACCTGGCACCCTATGGTGAATTATTGAACAGGATACTTGTGGACAGGATCCACAGCATGTGTCAGGGTTAGCGGCATGTGTTAGGGTTAGCGGCATGTGTTAGCGTTAGCAGCATGTGTTAGCGTTAGCAGCATGTGTTAGGGGTTAGCAGCATGTGTTAGGGGTTAGCAGCATGTGTTAGGGGTTAGCAGCATGTGTTAGGGGTTAGCAGCATGTGTTAGGGGTTAGCAGCATGTGTTAGGGGTTAGCAGCATGTGTTAGGGGTTAGCAGCACGTGTTAGCGTTAGCAGCATGTGTGACTTACTGATTAGTTGTGGCACAACGGTGTTGGTCTGGTCTTCTAATTCGCTGCTGTATTTTCACAATATCCGCCGTGTTTAGTTTCTTCCCACACTGGACGTAGCACTGGCGCATGTCCTCATGACCACAACTATGTTTCCTTTGCTCAGAGGTTTGCCCTGCCGCTGTCCTTCTCTGCTGCTCCTGTAATCCAATCACTGAGCTGCTCTTGTGACCACCTGACTCAGGATGTGATTGGTCAGCTCTAGCGCGGCCTGTGGTTGGCCTTTGCTGAGAGGAATTCCTACCATAGCACTCTTCGATCTTGACCTCCTGACCTTCAGTCTTGACCTCTGAACTGCCGTTACTGTCACTATCCATGTCATTACTGTCACTATCCATGTCATTCGCTGCTTCAGAGAGGTGACACCCTGACGCAGATCTGCTGAGCATCTCATCTTTGGCCTTTTGGTTTTTGATAAAGTCCCGTAGAAAGCTGTCCCACGGTGTGTCGTACTCTTCTTTAATGTTGGGAGAGTGATGGTCCCTGTGGGTGGGAGGTGGTGCTGGTGGTGGTGGCTGGAGCCTAATAAGATTGTCCTTCCGGTGGTTCTGTCCTTCTGCCTCTGCATCAGGGGACCCAAGGTGTGTCCTCTGGCTCTCTGACACTGAGTAAGCAGAAGCCTCCATCTCTCTGCCCAGATGGACAGTTCACAGTGCAGGGAATCCTACCAACACAGATGATCAAAATATTAAAACAGAGTGACGAAATGTAATCAAAACATTGAACATTTATTTTTCCAGAATTGGAAAACAGTAGCCAAGCTACAGTTAGGTCCATTTGGACTCTTTGACAGAACTGTTGTTATTTTAGTTGTTTACCAAAACATATTCAAGTTATAGTCATAGAATGAATATGGCCTTAAAGTGCAGACTGTCAAACACCCTCTTTAATTTGAGGGTATCCAGATCCAAGTTGGAGGAATGGTTTAGATGTTACAGCTCTTTAATACGTGGCACCCTCCTTTTCAAAGAACCAAAAGCAACTGGCCCAATGACGTGACGTGATGTCCAAACCCCTTTATAAAAAAACATTTATTTAATCTATTAATCTCTGTTTATTAAATGATATGAAAATGTTTTGAGGGTGTAGCATAGCCTAGTGTTACTGACATGCTGGACATACCCTCACTGCCTTACAAAGGTCAAGAGCTATTAGACTCTTTACTCACAACATGTCATACCGGATAACTGGCATGGGGAAATGTTAGAAATGAAATAAAACCTAAAACCTCTCTAACCCTAACCCATATATTTAAATATAACAAACAATATGACGTCATAATAATATGATTGTTATGCTTTGAAGCATTCTGTCCTAAACTGCCAGTCAGCCAATGTCATCCGGGATAACAAGCAGTCTGGAGCAATTTGATGACATGTTATCAGACAGGACGTTACACAATGATGACATGTTATCAGACAGGACGTTACACAATGACGAAATGTTATCAGACAGGACGTTACACAATGATGACATGTTATCAGACAGGATGTTACACAATGATGACATGTTCGCCTTGCGAATCAAGACAAACCAGGTTCACTTTATTTCCTTTATGGTGTTGTTACCTTGTTAACTTGTTTGGAACAGATCACGAGTAGAACCTCTGAGTTCTCAGACTATTTATCAAACAAAGGAACAGTTACAAGAGCAGCTGCTGCTGGTGGTGAGGGCTGGCTGAGGTGAAGAGAGCCTCACCCCCTGGCTCCACTCCCCTATTTGTAAACAATGATGTGTAAATACAGTTTCAAATAATATCCCATCACCTTTACTGTAGAAAAGCCCAAGGTGCGAAAACTAGCATGTAACTAGGATGATCCACATGATGTCATTAGGTTATAGGTCACATGATGTCATTTCAGGTTATAGGTCACATGATGTCACTTCAGGTTATAGGTCAGGGGGTAGGGCTCAGAACACAAGAAGCCATTTTGAGATGACCACTAGGGCTTTCACACCGGCAAAGAACCGTGCCGGTTCGCGTTCGCAAACCAAGTCTGGAACCGGCCGGCGCGTTCAGACCGAAGCTAAATTGGTTCAGAACCTGAAAAGTTGGTTCGCAGCGGGCACCAAAAAATAGTGGTTCTCAAGCGCGAACCAAAACGTAGAACAGTCACGTCGTCAGTGGGTGTGTCATATTCTAGGCTGCAGAGACCAGCAAGGAGGAAGTAGACAAAATCTAATCTAATCCATATCTAATCATTAGTGATCAAAAACAATATCAAAAGTGTCATTATTCTCTTTATCTTCCTCACATGCTCAGCAAACACACACACACGCACACGCGCGCGGACATGCGCGAACGCAAATTTCGTAAGCCATTTCTATTCCAGTAACGGATTTGATTTCTTTGACAGCTTTGATTTCAAGTCCGCAGCTGCACGCTTCAATGCTGCCAAAAAGCGACGTAGGCCTAATAAGTAGCTGAATTATATGAGCAGCCATTGTTATTTTCAGAGTTTTTACTCTAGGCTATTTTATTTAAGGCTATCCCCTATCTATCTGAGAAAAGGCATAGGCGATAGGCCTATAGGCTGTAACATCGAACGGAAATTAGCCTATACATACGCATTGCAAGTTAATTTAAAGCCTATTTATTTTCAAAGAGTTTTATTCTATTTTATTTGATCTGATAAAAGGCATATGAACGGAAATTAGGCTAGCCGTGTCACGCCAGAAGCCTACATGCTTGCACTGTTACTGTTCAATAAAATGTTATACATCTAGACATTGTGGTATTTCTTTATATACGTATCCCAGACTGCCTATCAATTGTTTCTCAATAAACAGTTATGTTCTCCCCATTGTCATACTCCCGAGCTAAACGAAATGCCTTCCCAACCAGCGAGACCTGGTTATAGAAATGACGTTGTTTTATTGATTTTAAAAAAAAGGGTAAAACTGGAAAGAGAAAATAGAAAACTCACATTAATCCCAAACAATTTAACAAACTTCAGTTAACGTAATGTGGAGTCCGTTCATTGATCGATGCTGTCTGTTCAGTTCCCAGTGAGGCGCCCTTTCAGCGCTGGACCCGTTCAGCGCTGGATTTGACGCATGGCATAGCGCGCATGCGTCAAATCATGTTATATTATTATATACTATATAGCTCGCATCTAATCGTATCGGATGAGAAATAGACATTAAACGGCATATATAGGCCGCTACACAACAGTAATCACCGCGACAAACAGCTATATTAGATTTGGAGAAAAAAAAATATGATTTTGAAAAAAAAATGTTTTATTATATTTTAATATGATGACCGGAATATATCACGTTTGTCCGGTAAATCGAATTCTTCCCGGACACGATGTCCGACGGCAAATTTTTCTAACGGAAACCCTGGTGTGGACACAGGATTTCTAGACGTTATTTGCGTTGATGGCCTTCCATAGTGGAGAAGCGCCATCAGTAGCTCTGTGTGCTCGTCCAGACCAGGCGACACGGACATAAACTGATAACAAGTTCCGCCAACATTATATAGTGTTATATATATAACAACATCATATAGTGTTGTACAGTATATCTCAAAAGTGAGTACACCCTTTAGATTTTTGCAAATATTCTGTCATATCCTTTCAGGGGATAACACTATCTTAATGAAACTTTGATATAACTTAAAGTAGTCAGTGTGCTGCTTGAATAACAGTATAGATTTATTGTCCATTGATCAGAGTGTAAATTCAACAGCTTCAGAGCGTGTTGTTGGTGGTATAATGGTACATGTGTGAATCCATTGAGGCTTTAACAGAGGAATATAGAGCCTACTGAAACTTTCTATGGGTTTCTCAATGCCCATTCAGGTCTCGATAAGAAGGTACATGAATCCAACTTTCCACTGGACTATAGATGTGAACTTGCATTGAGGCACACTGGCATTGGTTTTTCTAAAAACTCGAGTTGTATCAATTCAGTTTGAACTCAGACTTCAAGTTGTGGTTGAGGCGCAGGGGAGGCTGGTAGAAGTAGAAATATGAGGAAATGGTCATGTATGGAATGAGGAGTGGTGTATGGTATGGAATGAGGAGTGGTATCGAACACATGTTTGATACCTACCCCCTCCACCCACACCCCTAAAACATGTGTTTGATACCATTCCTGTGTTGTATACCATTCCTCTTTCCATTTCATGCATTACAATGAGCTTGTCCTCTGATTCCTGCCTCCACCAGCCCCGGTCCCAGGGTTTTGTAATATCAGGTTGCAGCCTGATCTGATGTGTTTTCTTGCAGGGTGAAGTTTGTCTCTCTTGGCTGTGAATGATCTGTTTTTTCCGCAGCTGAAGAGGCTCATGTCTAGTCACACAGTCAGATCACATTATATACAATTCCACTCAATTCCATTGATATACATTTCATATTGGGGGAAACAATATTGTTACAAACAAATGCATAGTGTAACAGTAACAAGGTGTTAACACTAACTTAGAGAGGCGCTGCAATTGGAACCATAACGTCACCAGCTCCTCTTGTGGTCTCACTGTATTTGAAGTCATTGAAGCTAAGGATGCTCCGATTTATCGGCCACCGATTTAAATCGGCCGATTTCACTCCAAATGACTCGATCGGTGATCGGCAAAAATGGCCGATCGCAAAAGCCGATCTTTTAAGTTATTTTATTGTGGGAAAACGTTATTTCTATGTTGCGATAACTTCTCAACAGGATTTTACAGGGTTCGTTCAAACTATCGTAATTCTTGAACTATATGTGCAATCGGGAAAAAAAACACAGTTTCTGAAAGCAGAGAAGTTGCACTCTCTAACCATTTAGGGTTATTACGGTAGTTCACCAAAAAAACTAATGCATTGACCTCTAAGCGTCATAGGAGCTGGAGAGTGATTTCAAGAGAATCGGTATTTTATACTTTAGTGAGTTTCTGTACATATATGTTTGTGATTGTGAAATGTCATGAGGTTAGTTCTAGAGAATTTACCTGATAGAACATTGACATGCTAGAAACACATAACTACACATAATTAGATGATCATACCGCCTGATAGGGCTGAATGATGTTTTCATAAATGTTAAATGATATAGTTGGATGTTCTGTATAATTCTGTGTATCACTGTGTAAATTCTGTACAGCCTGTCTCTGGGCTCTGTTAATGATTGTGTGAACCTTGTACACCCTTGTACTCTGGACTCTGTTTATGAACTTTTCCTCACCCATTACCCCTCGTGTTATTGTCCCTGAGCCAATCAAAACAGAGAAGGTCAGCTCGCCCCTTCTCTCCCCTGCTTACATGTTTTGGTCGCTCACGGCCACATCTGTTAATGATTCATTCTGAACACCACCCCCCTTTTCTAGGAGTCTGATAGGATCACAAACTGCCTCCTCCTTTCCATTCTGTTAAGAATAAAATGACCTGCTCCTTGCAAGAAAAGGCAGTCTGAATTCGGAGTCTCTAAGGGGAGACTTCGCATTCATTCTTCTTGCAAGAAAATAACGATCATGATGAACTCCGTGTCTCTTTGTTGTTTAAAGTCTACTACGGTCTGTTTGAACTAAGCGATGGGTTAGCATGGCTTGCTTTACAACCAAGCTGAACAGAATATAGCATTTAAGCCCAGAACCAACCCGACACGGCCCCAAACACAAACACGTCCCAAAACAAAAGTATTTACAAAAGCCTTACCAAATAGTAGTCTATGGCAAACGAGAATGGTGAATCCAATCCATAAAGTATTTAGTGATCGTTAAACTGTTGTTTATTTTTCGTGTTATGAAAAAAAACGAGTCGGCGAGTAGCGTAGTTCTAGGCTGCGTTCGTAAATTCGCTCTGGAAATCTGACCAGCAGTCATGGAATGCCTCTTGTCCAATCAAATTACTTGGTCCCTTTATGACGTTGAGCCCAGTGTGCGCTCCGGCGCTCTCAGAGCGAATTTACGAACTCAGCCTAGAACTACGCTACTCGCCGACTCGTTTTTTTTCATAACACGAAAAATAAACGACAGTTTAACGATCACTAAATACCGTCAGTTAAGCTGCGCCCAAAACCCTGATATGTTGCCACGTGAAACGATAAGACAAGAGGCCACGATACGATAATCGCCGTAGGAGGCGATTCGACTGTAGGCATGAAGTTATAATTTCTTCAAACTTGCAGTGGTAGCAACGGTGTGTGTGGTTTAGTAAATATAGCGTGCGTGTGTGTGTAGCTGTACGTGTGTGTGTGTGGCCCTCCTGTGAGAGGTGTGTGTGTACCTGTGAGAGGTGTGTGTGTGTGCCATATCTCAGTATGTAGGCTATGCAGTGTAAGTAAGTGTGTGAGTTTATTCTGTTATTTATGCTATTATATCTAGTATTGTGTTGACAAGCAATGGAAATGAATCAAGAATTGATCAAGTAGGCTAACTTACATTATCATTGTTCTATATGCAACAGAACAGATCACCCAGCATTGCTAATGAAAAGAATCAATGAATGTGAGTCTAATACCAATACTTGCTCAATAGGTCTTCAAATCTATTAAAAGTGTTCTTATAAAGGTCTTAAATGTAACTTGTAGAAACCTGCTTACATTAATTATGCGGGTGTTACGGTCAGGGCCATCGCTACTTACACGCGCATCATTGTTAGACTGTTAATGATAGAGCTAACCATCTACGGACAAAAAAAAAGTGTCACCTTTTTGGACCATCGCCAGTTTGCACCCCTGCGTATGTAAACCATGAAGGCCACGTTTATGATGTCTTTTATACAGCCATATCGACTGACTTGGGTCTGCGTTTGCTTGGTGCCTAATGGATCAAGACTTTGGTCTAAAAAGCAAAATATATGTAGGCTATTATCCAGTCAGTAGGCATACACAGTGTTTCCTCTACATGCATTTCATCGTGGCGGGCCGCCACGATGGAATTTCCTCCGCCACCATTCAGATTTCTCAAAAAAAAAAAAAAAAAAAAAGCCGCTTTTCAGACCTTCACAGCGCTAGACACACCCACAAGCGCGAAGCGACGCGCTTGCAAAACTGTTTTGTGATTGGTCGAATACATCTAGGCTGCGTCTAGTCTACAAACTACTTCAAATGTTACAATCCATTACAGATTGATTAGCAACACTGCATCAGCACGACGGTGGGTTATTGCATTCTATGGTTCGTGTTCTTATACCAGTGCTCAGTATACAAGTATTTTAAATGAACATTCGTAATGTAGTCTGATGTTCATGGTCAACTAAATCAGGCTATTTTGTGAAACAATTATGTTTCCGCTACCTTAGAACTACTTAAAGTAATTGCCAGAAATGTTAGCTAGCAATGTTAGCTAGCTAAGTGTTCATAAAATCCTGGTTCCATTTTCAGATGAGTTTGTTAAAGTATTTCAAACGAAAAGTACCAGAAGATGAGGAAGATGGTCAGGTAACCACACAGTGAAAAATATGATGATAAATACGATGTAATAATATGATGAGACGGTATGATATGGCACGTGTGTGGTGGTCTTGCGGCCTGTCTCGTTCCAGCGAGTCAACTCGTATACATTGTGCGCTCTGCGCTGCGGGCTAACGATCTTGTAACTTCGCAAACAATAGCAGCATTTAAAATGTTTTTTTAAAAAGTTTAGTTTATGTTCAACTGGAAAAGGTAGTGAGCACAGAATTTCGTGTTTTGAATCTGCTAAAATTGCCTTTTAAAAAAGCCTGGAGCAGGAGAGAAGAGTGGAGCAGCAGAGAAAAGAGTAGCAGGAGAGAAGGGTGGAGGAGAGAAGAGTGGAGCAGCAGAGAAGAGTGGAGGAGAGAAGAGTGGAGGAGAGAAGAGTGGAGCAGCAGAGAAGAGTGGAGGAGAGAAGAGTGGAGCAGCAGAGAAGAGTGGAGCAGCAGAGAAGCAGGGAGACAAAGGAAAACACAGACTCTCAGGCTGGGACCCTAAATGGGCAGAGAACAGGAAGTTCCCATGGCTGTACAACAGTGACCGTGGTGAGTATACTATTTACACCATATCATGCACTTCAGAATATTTCAGTGCAATATGACCAATAATGCCAATTTACTCTGTCCTTACAGGAATGTTTTGCCGCTTATGTCGGCAACATAAACAGACCCCAAAGGGAGGACCAGCAGGAGCCAATCGGCCATTTATAGAGACAGGCAGCCAACAATATAGGCTTGATCAATTGGACAGGCATGCGAGGACTGAGCACCACAAACAAAGTGTGAAGTGTCATGCTTCAGTGGCACAAGGTGAACTTTCTTCTTTAGATATAGGAAGCTATTTTAATTGATAAAGGACTATCAGGTATAACCAGCTTTTGTTGCAATAACCATTTGTACCTGCTTTGTATAGGTTCTTCAGTTGTGACTGCATTCAACCCAGTCATCAATTTAGAGCATGAGGCCATCATTGGGGGGTTTAAATGCCTCTATTACCTCACCAAGCGAGAGCAGGCACACCACACCAATTATCCTGCTCTCCTTGAACTTGCCGAGTTGCTGGGGTGTGACTACTTCAAAAAGCTGAAGGTAAACAATGATCATGCTTGCTATGTTGTTCTTGTTCTTGTTCGTTGTTCTTGTTCTTGTTCGCAAATTATCTTCAAAATGTAATATTCCAACTATAATCAAATGTATTTTTAGATAGGGAAACAGACCACCTACCGGTCCCATGTCATCATAGATGAAATGTTGGAGATTTTGACTAAAGTGGTCATGGAGCCAATCCTCCAAAACATCCACTCGTCCTTGGCTATTGGGCTGGAGGTGGATGAGAGCACAGACGTCTCTGTGCAGAAGCAGCTGGATATACACATCAGGTACTATTCAAATCAAAGTACACTGATTGTGTCTGAGTAATACATATATGTTGAGGATGTCTTTTTGTGCTTTTCAGATATATGGACAATGAAGGCCAGCTCCACAGCCAGTTCCTCGATCTGGTGTCAGTGCCTGACGGAAAGGCAGCTACTATAGTGGCTGCCATAAAGGATGTGCTGCACAAAAACAAGGTTCCAACCGAAAGGTTATTTGGATTGGGAACAGATGGAGCTGCTGTAATGACCGGTATGAGACACAACATGAGCAAGTGGAATTACTGTAAATGGGTTTTTATTTTTACTGCATGTTTTAGTTGCTCAGACACTGACCATGAAATGGTATCTGCATGTCTTGATTCGATTATATTTATTTTCCTGTAACAGGGCGGGTGAATGGTGTGGCCAAGCAGCTGCAGGACGACTTCCCCTGGATGCTGCCAGTGGCGTGTGCTGCCCATCGCCTCGCCCTGGCATGTAGGGATGCCTCATCTGCGGTCCCCTACATGGCTACCTTCAGGGACCACTTGCAGCAGCTCCATCTATACTTTCATAACAGCGCCAACAGAACGGCCGTTATGAAAGCTGCAGCACAGACCTTGGGCCTCACTGACTTAAAAATGAAGGTGAGATCACAGAAAAACATAATAAAATACTTTTAACTTTTAACAGTAATGTTGGCCATGATTGTGTACTTCAGATGCACTTCCTGTGTTCTGAATGTCTTCTCTCATGACGGAAATATGTTTCAGCAAGTGAAGGACACACGCTGGCTGTCCCAGCACCTGGCAGTAATGACTTTGCAGCGGAACCTCAGTGCAGTCCTGGGTGCCTTGGCTGATGAGACAGAGTACCATAAGTGCCCAATAGCCAAGGGCCTGTATGGGTTCTGCTGCACCTACCGCTTCGTTGCAGCGGTCTATCTGCAGGCGGATGTTCTGCCACATCTGGCTCGGCTGTCCAAGATGTTCCAGAAAGAAAATGTCAACTTCTTGGCCATCAAAGAGCAGGTATTTCCTAAAGGCAAATCACTTTTAACATGTTGCTCTAGAACTCAATAGAACTAATCATAGCCTTACTGGAAAAAAATTAAGCCTGGCCCTTGTGTGACTACCTTTATGAGGTCCCAGTGACGATGGCGTGCCTGAGGACCATCAGAGATGCAGGAGATGCACAGCCCCCTGGCTCATTCTTGGCCCAGCTCAATAATGAGCTTGATAACCCTGCAGGATTAGGGGCGTTTAATATCACCCATGAGGAGGAGAGGGAGAGGAGACGCAGAGGCCAGCTGGAGCAGACTAGGGAGGCGCTCTGGTCCCGGTTCAGGACGCAGGTACATTTGTTTTGGATGTTACATGTTGATCTAGTCTAGTACTATAAGTGTTAATCTAGTAAGTACTATAATAAGTCTGAGGAAATTAAACAAAATACCAGATAGGCACTAAGGTAGCCATCCCAGTTGTGTTTTGGAGGAAACAACATGACATTCAGT
Organism: Nansenia antarctica; assembly: GCF_963989245.1. Taxonomy (NCBI): domain Eukaryota; kingdom Metazoa; phylum Chordata; class Actinopteri; order Argentiniformes; family Microstomatidae; genus Nansenia; species Nansenia antarctica. The sequence goes on along the minus strand of NC_137692.1, from coordinate 3,764,926 downwards.
TTTCATTGCAAAACCACTAAAGCTATCCAAACTCCAAAGCTATCCAAACTTGCAGTCTTCCACTAGTATTGTATGTTTATCCTCTATACAGGGCATTTCTGTAAAAGACTCCCAGCACTCAAACTAGTCTGTAATTTGTGCCATGTTTAGGTAATGGAGCCCTATCTGGATGGCCTCCAGGATAGCCTGGACAGAAGGTTCCAGAACCTGGACATCATGGGGGCATTTCATGTTCTGGGACCCCAAGCAGCCAAGGAGGATGATGCCGTCAACATTGCACATCTTACCTCCCTGTCTGCAAAATTCCTGCAGCAGTCTGGAGGAAATGTACCGGTACTGCAAGAATGGCCTTCTTATAAGCAGCATGTGCTGATTGGAGCATTCAAGGTAAAATCTGAAAGTCACAATTAATAGTTCTGCAGAAAGATAATTGAGGACCCCAGAATAATGTTGTCTCACTGTGTTATGTGTTTCAGAACATGGACCAGCTCACTATGATGGGTAAACTGTCATCCCAGCACGATGAATGGGGACAGCTCTACCCATGTCTGAGTCAGCTGGCTGCCATTGCCCTCACAGTTCCCATCTCCAGTGTGAACTGTGAGAGGGACTTTTCCACAATGAATAGGGTAATTTACTAAGTAATCTAAATCTGATATTGTTTGATTTCTCTCACCTTCCCACATACCACTTATCTTATTTTTGTCATTGTTTCTATTTGCAGGTGAAGACTGACCTGAGAAACAGACTGCAGGGGGACCATCTGGCCGCCTGCATGATACTGAGCATCAACGGGCCGCCAATAACCGAGTTCCCTTATGACAGAGCCTTAGAGCTCTTCTTCGAAAAGAAAAGAAAAATAAAGTGCTCTCAGCCAGGCTGCACACTTTGCCACTAAGGCCCCCCCCCTCCAAAAAAAGCATGACCCTCCCCTGTTTTTCCACCTAAGAAAAATCCACCTCTACCAGAAAACTGCATTACTTACTTTACTCATGTACAATTATTGTGATTATGTACCTTGCTGCAATGCTAATGTTGAAAACATTAGGACACAGGAATTGCACACTACCTGACTACTTGAGAAATACCTGAACACTTTCATTTTCATCTTGTTGAACTTTGCACAGCATGTTACACTATTGATTGCACTTTAATTCTGCTGTAGTGCGACTACCATCACTTATCACTTTATTCCTTATCATTACTTAATTTACTTATTTACTTGTGATTATTGTGATGATGGTATTGTTGTGATTATGTACCTTGCTGCAAAGCTAATGTTGAAGAACCAGAGCCAAAGATTTGTATTATTGTGTACTGTAAAATAAATTCAGATTCTGATTCAAGATTTTTTTGTATCATTAAAATAATAATAGTTACAACAACCATAAAGCCTCCATAATGATAATGAAAAGAAGGGGAGACGATTTTTTTATTGACAACGGAATTACATGCTGGAAAAACATGCAGACACAGACAATAAGAGAGAAGTACAGGAAAACATTTTATTTTTTTGGGCCATCCTCGAGTTTTGGCTGAAATTACGTCGTTGTTTTGAGCGCGCGTGCGCGTTTCATGCGCGTGCACGCGAAAAAATCGTCAGCACTACCCGCCACCATGGTAAAAATTCCTGGAGGAAACACTGCATGGATACGGTTTCCATGCAAAGACAATGCATCCGACGCCTAAACCTGACAGCCGCTGAGGAAGATCAGCTGATCGACCTAACCACAGACAGTACACACAATAATGTGTACGAGTCACAGCCTCTCACCCAGTTCTCGATGAGCCTCTTGCCTTTTGCAACAACTTATCTTTGTGAAAGTGGATTCTCCTCCCTCACCTACCTGAAGAGCAAATACCGTTCCAGACAGCAGTCTGAGGATGACATGATGCTCTGCCTGACCACCTCCATCTCCCCCAGAATAGACAAGCTGTGTACCACCAACCAGGGCCAGTCATCTCACTGAGGTAGGCATAGGCCTACCTGGCTTCCTGAAGCTAAAAGTTTCATTGTTGAAAAATTATAATAATAGAAAATATAAGCCTCATCAACAACAACAACAACAATAATAATAACCAATCATAATTATGCATGAACGTTTTATCAATCATAAACACATATAGGCTAATAACCCAGTATATACGTAAATAGGTTAATACGGTGAAAGAAAAGGTGAATGAAGTAAATATAACAGTTATTATAGGCTTTAAAATGTGAGACATTTAAAAATATATATTACATGTGGGGGTCCCTGTTCGGTTTGTCTCTCGTCCAAGGGGTCCTTGGGTTGAAAAAGGTTGAAGACCCCTGCTCTACATGCATTTATTGGTGGCGGGCCGCCACGAATTGATTCAGTCCACACACAAAAAAAGTCTAAAAAATAAAAAAAATCTGAACATTTTAGCTGATTACAATATATCTGATCCTAGATCAGCGCTATAATGGATGTTGACTAAAAGTAGGGATGCACCGAAATGAAAATTCTTGGCCGAGGCCGAAGCCGAATTTAAGGAAACACTTGGCCGAATACCGAATACCGAATGTGTATCGGCAGTTTTTAATTTTATCATTGCATAAACTAAATACATTTTGCTTTTTATTCATGCTTCTCAAAGAAAGAAATTGAGACTGAAAAAAAAGAACTTTTATATATAACTTATTATAACTAATTATCGTGGGATTTAATCTCTACTGCTTTCCAGGGTTCAAGTTAATGATATTCATGATTTGTCTCTACATAGGCTTCAGAAAGTATTTAGACCCCTTCACTTTTTTCACATTTTTGAATAGATTTGCCATCAATCCACACACAGTAATATAATCTAAGTAAAAACGTTTTTTAATGTTTGCAAATGTATTAAAATGTAAATACAGAAATACCTCATGTACATAAGTATTCAGACCCTTTGTCACTCTTAAAATTAGGTCAAATGCTAAATGTCTTCAACAAGTCATTCAACAAGTTGAATTGAGTCCACCTGAGTGTAAGGATAATAGTTCATGTTATTTCAGAATGAATATCTTTTGTTTTTAAAGTCTCTGGTTTGCATAGAAACCACTGCATGATACAGCTGCATGTCATAAACTCGTGTAGAACAGCTGGGAGTCTGAATATGTTTTCAACAAGGCAACAACTCTGCTTCTTCCGCTACGACTGCTAAGCTAACTAGCTAGATGAGTGTAAGGTTGCGTTCGTAAAGTCGCTCTGAGAGCGCTGGAGCGCACACTGGGCCCGACGTCATAGAGAAACCGAGTCATTTGATTGGACGAGAGGCATTCCACGAGTGCTGATCGGACTTCCTGAGTGAATTTACGAACGCAGCCAGTTTTGAAAGCGCGTCGCCTCGCGCCGCGCGCCTGTTGAGAGTTATATTTAATTGTATTGCGTCATCAAAACACGGCCACTATTCGGTGGTAAACATTCGGTGTTTTCACACATTCGGCCGAATACCGAATGTGCTTTATTTTGCGATATTCGGCCGAATACATTCGGTGGCCGAATGTTCGGTGCATCCCTAACTAAAAGTGCACCTAAATCCACGCCCATCTCTCTCTAACCGCTGATCCAAAATCAGATTAATGACATTCAGTTGACGACGTGACACAAGGGCTCCTGATTGGTCTAAATGTGAACTGTGGTATTATTGTTATTGTGTACAGGCCACCGTAGTGACATCAGGGGGGTATTCCATCAACATCGCTAAAGGGAAAATCCAGGTTTAGTCTGATAAATCTCGCGAGAGTTCTTAAAAATATCCAGGCATATTCTGATAGGTCTCGCGAGAGTTATCAAAAATAAGCCAGGATTTTCCTTTAGCGACGTTGATGGAATACCCCCCAGGTCAGGTGGGCAGGTTACGACGAGACAACAAGAGACCGGTATTGTAGAGCTTACAGAGCGAGTTAAAATAAAGACACTTACATTGAAATACAGAAGGACTCACGTGTATGTTTAATAGAATAACACGACATGGTGTCAGAAGTCCTGTAAGTGAGTGTTAAGAGTTAGATCGGCCGACAAGTGTCATTTGAGCTCGTGACGGTGAGAAGGGAGAAGAAAAGATGGATGCTAATGCTAACGCGGGAGCAGCTGCAGTCCAGAGAACGGCGCCAGTTTCAAGTGCTACGTTAGCAGACATTAGCAAGTCAAAAAACGATTCTTATGTGCCGTCACTTTAGCAACGACACAGTATTGTCAAGGGGAAAAGAAGGGGAGACGATTTTTTTATTGACAACGGAATTACATGCTGGAAAAACATGCAGCTAAAATTCAGGGAACATTTGGACAATAAGAGACACACGGGAGAAGTACGGGAAAACAGGGCTCATGTGGGTGTCATCAAAGGTAAGAGTTTGTTTTCTTTAACTCAGCTGATACTCAGCTGTTTACCGAATGCTCCATCTGACTGTGATTTTACTTCTGTAATGTGGTGGGTTGACATAATTCACGCACGGAACTATAGGTTGAGACTATTGTTCCGTCCGTAGTACCCAAGTTGTTTAGACTGTTCTATTTACTGCTTGAGTGTGTTGTTGACAATCGTTCATGTCCTTCATTAAACGTTTAGCTTTGTCATTTGATACGCCGCCTACGACTACCATCTCTCTGCACTACAGTAAACAGTTAATCAGTAACGTTAGCCGCTTTTGTGCTCATGTAGGCCTACTTCGTATTATATTATAGCTGATGATCTTTGTGTGTGTGTATATTGTATACTGTATATTCATCTATTATTTTTTTGGGCCATCCTCTAGTTTTGGCTGTGATTATCAGGGCTCTACAGTGCGACCATTTCACTCGCATTTGCGACAAAAAATACATCTGTGCGACTAGAGAAATAAATTCACGAGCACACGTGCGAGTACCGATTTTATTATTATTAAAAAAAAAATATTTTTTTTATTTTTATTCTAAAAATAAATCTGCGCGAACCGTGTGGCCACATTTTAAGCCGTCAGCCAGCCCGCTACGACCACGGGAAGTCATGTTAAAAGTGAAGTTACTTCTGTTAAACTGGCGCTAAGCTAACATCGCTAATCGCTAACTCCCTCCTGGGCCTTAAAGAGACAAGCGCCCTTTTCTCATCTCAAGCTTCATTAGCTTCATTAGCTCACCACATCTACAGATTTGGTCCCACACACTCCAGATTTGAACCCAAGGTTACAACCAGGGTTAACTACCCAGGGTAGAAAGTAGAACGCTCTCAGACCTTCAGAACCCATTGAAAGTAGTGGAGGTACTCCAGAAGTCCAAATGCATCTCTAATCCTAGGAAACCCTAGGAAGCAAGTTGCCTAATGGCATGAAAATGCAACATGTTGTACTTGAGTGTGGCAGAGAGGTGGGACCCCCGGGGATGGTGGTGTGCTAACAGCTAGCCGCCGCAGAGGCACCGTGCTGGGCTGGCCACCTCCACATGTCACCACCCCAGGCAGCATGGGGCTGGGGACTGGTCATCTGGATGTGGGGTAGTTTAATACCCCTAGATGTGGAGTTGTCTGGCCACCGTGTGTGACTGATGTAGCCTGACCCAGCAGCAGGGAGGTGGGCAGCATGGAGACAGACCTCTGCATGGCCTGGCTGGGCTGCTAGCTGACAGACCTAGCCCTAAAGCCTGGCTGGGCTGCTAGCTGCTAGCTGACAGGCATGACATGGATGAATGAATGAACATGCTGCTAACCAGGAGAACTTGACACAGCTAGTTACCATAATACAATGCCATCAACTCTGCGTCTAGTAGGGCTGTAGGCATGGGCCAATGTGTGATTTTGGTGCAAAAATGGCAAAATCACTAATAAAAATGTGTTATAATTACATTTTTCACTGTGCTCCTAAATTTCTTTGTGTGCCCCTAACATTTTTCATTTAGGAGCACATGTGCTCCTAGTGAAAAAGGTTAGCGTAGAGCCCTGTCAGATTAGAAAAAAAAGTTTAAAAAAAAAAAAGTTGTTTTGAGCGGGCGTGCGCGTTTCATGCGCGTGCACGCGAAAATCCGCCACCATTGTAAAAATTCCTGGAGGAAACACTGCAGCTCATACTACCCAGCTCATACTACCCAGCTCATACTGCCCAGCTCATACGTAATCAACACACGCGTCAGCAACACACTACGCAGCTCATACTGCCCAGCTCATACTGATCTGCCCAGCTCATACTACCCAGCTCATACTGCCCAGCTCATACTACCCAGCTCATACTACCCAGCTCATACTGATCTACCCAGCTCATACTACCCAGCTCATACTGCCCAGCTCATACTACCCAGCTCATACTACCCAGCTCATACTGATCTACCCAGCTCATACTACCCAGCTCATACTAACCAGCTCATACTGATCTACCCAGCTCATACTACCCAGCTCATACTGATTTACCCAGCTCATACTACCCAGCTCATACTACCCAGCTCAGTGTTTCCTCTACATGCATTTCATCGTGGCGGACCGCCACGATGGAATTTCCTCCGCCACCATTCAGATTTCTCAACCCAAAAAAAAAAAAAAGATTTAGGCCGCTTTTCAGACCTTCACAGCGCTAGACACACCCACAAGCGCTGAAACTGGACCAGTCCGTGTGTGTCGCGAGTATTGAACTTGAGGCTGCGTTCGTAAATTCGCTCTGAGAGGCCCGGAGCGCACACTGGGTTCAACGTCATAAAGGGACCAAGTCATTTGATTGGACAAGAGGCATTCCGTGAGTGCTGATCAGATTTCCAGAGCGTATTTACGAACGCGCCCTGGCTGTCACCCGAACACCGCGAGCTAGCGTAGTGTAGTGTAGTATAGGATGCGTAGTGTAGTGTAGTGTAGGATGGAGAGAGAGAGGAGAAGCCTCTCTATGTGTTACCTATGTCCAGTGTACTAGAACCACTCTAACAGGAGTGTTTGTCCGTGAATAACACCGGCTATGCCCGGGGTAGAAACACAAGACTATAGCTGGATAGGGTCTACACGGTCATTTTAAGCCGTCGACCAGCCCTCTACGACCACGGGAAGTCATGTTAAAAGTGAAGATACTTCTGTTAAACTAAGCTAAGCATCGCTAATCGCTAACTCCCTCCTGGGCTTAAAGTGACAAGTAATAACGTTGTGAAAAAAAACGTCAGATCAGTGTTTTTGTTTTTATTGACAACGGAATTACATGCTGGAAAAACATGCAGACACAGACAATAAGAGACACACGGGAGAAGTACAGGAAAACATTTTATTTTTTTGGGCCATCCTTGAGTTTTGGCTGAAATTACGTCGTTGTTTTGAGCGCGCGTGCACGCGAAAAATCGCGGGCGCGCGCAGCGCGCGCGGTCAGCACTACCCGCCACCATTGTAAAAATTCCTGGAGGAAACACTGCAGCTCATACTGCCCAGCTCATACTGCCCAGCTCATACTACCCAGCTCATACTGCCCAGCTCATACTACCCAGCTCATACTGCCCAGCTCATACTGCCCAGCTCATACTACCCAGCTCATACTGCCCAGCTCATACTACCCAGCTCATACTGCCCAGCTCATACTGCCCAGCTCATACTGATCTACCCAGCTCATACTACCCAGCTCATACTGATCTACCCAGCTCATACTGATGGGTTATACACAGGGTTCGAGTTATGTGGGAGCCAATGGGAGCTGAGCTCCCATAGAGATGGTCTGAGACTCTCTGAGCTCCCATGAAGGCAGTAAAATCAAAAATCTGTGGGGGTCGCTAATAATACATTACCACAACTATTATTTGATCAAAATGTCAATGTAATGAATATTATTTAATTTATATTATAAATATTGTAAAATAAACACGTTTTCCAAAAGAGCTACGTGCACCATTAATCTCCTGTGAATGACAGTAGGCCTTTGACTGCCTGCACTTCACCACCAAGACACCATGGGGCGCAGTAGAATATTGTGCAACAGCAAAAGGTTGATTAATCAGCTGTGCGGTAAACCGTTGGAACACACAGTGCACAGCTGATTAATCAATTAAACCAATAGAGTGAGACAGGATATGTTCATATACCAGTTGCCTTTCAGGAAGTAGTGAGATCGTGCACCTAGCCTATTATTGAGAAGCAATCATTCATTCATTAGCTATACAGGAGTATATACATTTTTTGACCCTCTCCCGTTCATCCAATCTTGGATAAAGAAAGGACATCGGACGTCAGCATCATGGGTTCCAGGACCGCGACCGCAGCCTACTGAAAACAGACCAAACAGGTCTATCTTGTCTCCGTAAAGGTAAGGTGGCTTTTACTTTTTACTAACCTAGTGTACATGTATTTTTCGCTCCTTCTGTATAGCAAAAATAACACAATTATTGGCCGAGATACATGTGTGACTATCGCTTTTATAGCTGTTGTTTCATGTGGGGCTGTTGATGTGGTGAAATGAGTAGCCTGCAGCTGTAGCGTCAGGATATGTTGGTATTTGAGGAGGAGGATGAGGATGAGGATGATGTTTCGGTACCGGTACCGTTTTTAAAGTATCGATTTGTCACCGGTATCGAATAAAACCCAAACTGTACCCAACCCTAACTATATGTTTACATGCCAACTAATTAGCTAATTCATTTCTGTCATTTAGAGCTGAGGGGAGCAACAGAGAGACGGACAACAGGACAGTAACAGAGAGACAACGGGAGAGGAGAGCAATAGAGACAGAACTGAATGCACTGAACTTTTTTTTTTATTCTTTGCATTATTAACACTGTTGTGTTATTGTGTTATTAAAGTGTTTAAGTGTTTTATGGTAAAGCATTATGAGTGGTGTGTGTGCAGGGTGCTCGTGAGTTGTATATTTTGGGGAGGGGGGAGGCTTGTGTATGGGGGTGGGGGGTCCTCACACAAAGGAGTAGCCTAGGGCCACTGACCACCTTAATCCGCTACTGCCTATAGCTAATTAAAACTTGTAAGTCCCATCGCTGTGTGGGCATGATTCGCGCGTGCATGAGAACATTTCGCACTGTTATTTTGGAGACCCCCACAGAGATCAGCTTATAACTCGAACCCTGCTAATAACTCCGTGGCTTAAACACCTGAACGCTTGAAATCCTCAATAGAAAGTCCTATGAATTCTCTTTGAATAACCACCACATAACAGCCATCAACTGAACATGCAATCAATAGATCTCTCAAATCTCATAATGATGTATAAGTTAGGATTTCACTACATTGACCACCGCGCCTGGCCTTGCCTGGTTTGTAGTCGGGTTTGGCTGTTGAACTCAAACACGGTCACTGTTTAGTGGCGACGGCGTTAGTTAGAAAAGACAACGTAGCGATCATATCTCGCAAGCTAAAAAAAAACTACAGAACGTATAAATAATAGACTAATAGCAATAGCTAATGTCTGCTAGCTAGCATGGCTAACGCCACGATACATACTAGGTCATTTTAACTACTAACAGAACGTATGATTGATAATATACACAGGGGCAGTGTGCCATGAGGTAGATCCATCAGCGTCTGTGCAAGTGTACAATATGTAGACATAGAATCTCCCCCACACAGATCATCAGATAACTGTTCATGTCTAAACAGCTGGCAACATAACATGTTAGACAGTGAGGCAGCGAGCTGAGACAAAGGCTTCTAAGTTCTACTGACCTCGACACTCAGAGTCTCCCGTTCTCCTTGTTGACTGTTGACATGTTTTCATCCGCAGTAAAGGAAACCAAATACAGAGATGTAACTATCTATGGATGGAACTAGATGTGACTAATGTTTGCCCTCTGTCACAGTTGTAAACTTAATAATCACTCGTAAGGTCTTCAGCACGGTGTGTGTTTACTGACTCCGCCATCTTAGATCGACTTCTCGTTCCCTGGTATCGCGGGAATGCCTCGTATTGAGGGAATAGACGTCATCGTCGTCGTCTTCTTCTTGTTGTTTTTGTTTTAACGGCAGCGTGCGTCCTTGATGCTGCATTACTGCCCTCTGCTGGAGGCAGTTACCTCCTACAATGTCCGTTCTGTCATGTGTCCCACGTTTAAAAAACGTTTTTAAACGTTTTTTTCTTCTTCTTAGAATGATAATAATATATCATATTATACTATAGAATGATCATAGAATGATCAAAATGATTTTTTTTAAATAATAAAGTGAAAAAAAAGGAAAAATAATATAGTATATTACTATGTTTTTTTTAAAACGTTATTTATTTTTTCCTTAGAATGATAATATATCATATTATACTATAGAATGATCATAGGGTTGATCACAGGGTTGATGATCACAGGGTTTTCCAACCCTGTACCAGTGGTAAATGAGTCCACAACCCCCTTCCTCTCATGGTAAATTGCTTCCATGTTCTAAGAATGTTGCATACATCCTAAATATTCAATTTGATGTCATAATGCACTCAATCAGACATTATACATTGCAGTTAATGGAAGTTCTAGATTGCACAGCAAAATTCTAGAATGATTTGCAGAAATATTTTACTCCTGAAAGGGGTCAGAGGTCAAATCTGAAGTGGTTCCACGTCTAAAAATGAAGTTTACAGTCTATAGAAACACTGTAGAAAGTTTCATGCTTTAGTCATAAAATGCACAATTGTTATGCCTATCAGCCTCACTACAAATGCAACTTACAGAGAAGCCACCCTTCTCTGCCCTCTCCCGCTCACTTGGCTTAATTCAGCCGCTATAATTGAGCCACTATCTCAGGGCGTAAATACAAAGTTCTCAAGTATATTTGGTATTTATAGACTTTAGTACGTACACAATTTTATTTTGCCTGTCTGTGTGCGGCTCTTTAATCCATTCATTAAAAGTGTGTGGCTCGCTCGCTGTGTCTCAATAGGCGTCGTTTTGGTTTAGCAATTCATGGCACTCGCCATACCTGCATAAACAAAAAATCCCCTGAAAATTGTATCTGAAACACGTGTTGCCATGTTGGTGATTTTATCCACAACGGTAACTCAACATCCTCCCGCTCCATCTCACCCCCCCCCCAGCCAGGCGCTGTAGTGGAGCGCAGGGTTGCCAGACGGGATTGACAATTTCCTAGCCCAACCAGTCTAAAAGCTGCCGAATCCACCCGTCCAGAGTGACCAAAAGTAGCCCAATCTGGCAACACTGGAGCGGGACATCGGTTCCTCAATAAACAAGCCATGAGTAACGTTAATGTTAAAACCTTGTCCACGATTCTCATTCATTCAGGTGGGTTAAACAAACTGTATAAACGCCATAATACTGTTGGTTCAAATGTAATATATTAATGAACAAGTTCATGTCATGTTGTGTCAGTACAAACATGTTCTAATTACATTTTATTTTAGTGAAAAACCCGTCCTAACTAAGCTAGTTAGAGAATGTTAAAGGGTACAACAACAGCTAGTTTAATGTCAACCATGTCTCTATTCTCAATAATTTCTGTAATAATTGTACCAAATTGGGGCCAGTAACACTAACTTGTGTGTGAGTAAGTTATATGTGTGTGTGCAAGCATGTTTTTGATATTGTCAATCGTCTCACGCTGTAACACAAATATGCCAGTGAGAAAAAGGAAAATGGACATAACAAGGAGCTTTTTTGGTCAAAGGGCAGCAGAGACAAGTACAGGACACAGGTGAGGTCTTAAAATACTAGTGTTTTAACAGTGCAGTTAATTTAGAGTTGAGATTAGCTAAATCTGTAATGTTTTGTTTCTAAGGAGATTGACCACCTGCTAGGAAAGATGTAGATTACTACCTACATACTGTAACTGTCTCCTTTATTCATTATCTTAGATCTTATGGGGTTTTCTAGAAACATATACAGTATGCTTATGTCACTCAGACATACACATAACACATACACACACACACACACACACACACACACACATACTCACACACACACACACACACACACACTCTATTCTCATGTCACTCAGACACACACACACACATACCCACACACTGAGACACACACATTCTGTTCCTTCCAGGTCAGCCTGCTCTTCAGGGGTAGCAATAACGGCATAATATGCAGACTCGAGAGGTTGTTATCTTAAAGACCTTGGGGGTTAGGCGCCAGGGCACAGATAGAGGGTGGTCGAGAGAGTATTTAAGCCTGTCTGTATGTCATAATGATGTCGTTGAATGTCGTTGAATGTCGTGGAATGGTCGTGGAATGCCGAATGCTGAGATACTGTGCTGATGGACCATTCGCTGACTGTCTTAATAAATCAAGTACAGAGATTCCGACCCATGTTGAACATTCTATTTTCTTGTCAAATCGTGTATGCTGCGCACCTGATCTATCCTGAGATGACACAACGCATTTAAGATCACAATCCTCAATAGATTGATCCATTCCATCGTTTTACCTACAAGCTGATTCTACAATTGGTGCCGTGACCCGGATTTAGCGACTGAACTTTCGAACTGGTACATCGTGGTAACAGTGAGCCGGCGGACAGCAAAAACAAAGACGTGCACCCCTCCACTCCCTTCCTGACAGAGGAGAGGAACTCCGTGGTGACAGGTGGCTCCAGTCCGGGTTTACAGCAAAGATCAACTAAAAAGTGAGTTCTAAAAAGTCGCTCAGATCAGATAAAGAACCTCTGATATAGAATATTCAACACGTAAATTGAAAACAGTAAAAACAGACTTTATGATTTTTTTATGGTTCATGGCTAATCCTATATGTATTGTCAAGAATTGATAGCTTGTGGGTAGTGTGTGGGTTAACTGTAATTCGCTGTGTGGGTTAACTGTAATTCGCTGTGTGGATTAACTGTAATACGCTGTGGGTCTCGGGAGTAGTCTATTGATAGTCTATAGCAGTCTATTGATAAAGTCTATAGTTGTCTCAATAAAGTCTATAGTAGTCTATTGATAAAGTCTATAGTAGTCTATCAATAAAGTCTATAGTTGTCTCAATAAAGTCTATAGTAGTCTATTGATAAAGTCTATAGTAGTCTATCAATAAAGTCTATAGTAGTCTATCAATAAAGTCTATAGTAGTCTATTGATAAAGTCTATAGTAGTCTATCAATAAAGTCTATAGTAGTCTATTGATAAAGTCTATAGTTGTCTCAATAAAGTCTATAGTGGTCTAGAGCTGAAGTCTATAGTTGTCTATTGATAAAGTCTAGTTGTCTGCTGGTAAATCTATAGTTTGTCTATCGACAAGCCTATAGTAAGTCCAGTGGTCTATCGAAACAGGAGATATGATACAGTCTCCCTGACGACAAATGCATAATACAGGTGGTGGCTTTGTCTAGTATGGGCGAAATCTGAAAACTAATCATAACAAGCTTGTGGGGAGTTTTCTGTGTCCATACAATTGGGAATAAAGCGGACAGGATAGGCTACTGTCTTACTGTGATATTGGGATCTTGTAGAACAAACAGTCTACATAACAAGAAAAAAACAAGCTTGTGGGTAATTGGTTGATTGATTGATTGAAAACCTTTATTGTCCCCAATGGGGAAATTTTGTTGTCAAACAGCTCAGTTAGGGCAGAAAACATTCAATACAGAAAACAGAAAAACATTCAATAAGATACATAAAACAGTGCAGGCTCAATAAGTAAAAAGTTCCAAAAGTTCCAGCTCCAGGTCTCCCCCACCCTGCAGGGCCTGGTTGTAGAGTCGGAGTGCAGCTGGAACAAAGGACTGTCCAAATCTTTTTGTACTTTGACGGGGGAGAACAAATCTGTGGCTGAACTTGCTCCTCATCCCTGCCAGCTCGCAGTACATCGGGTGGGAGGGATTGGCCAGCATGGCCGCCAGTTTTTTCCCCATCCTCTGTTCTGCCACCACCTCTAGGCTGTCCAGCCCGGTCCCCACCACAGAGCTGGCCTTCTTCACCAGTTTGTTTAGCTTCGCAGCATCCCTGGCACAGATGTTTCCACCCCAGCAGGCCACGGCGAAGAACAGAACACTGGCAACCACCGACTGATAAAACATTTGCAGCAGCTTGTTGCAGACACCGAAAGACCTCAGCCTTCTCAGGAAAAATAGTCTGCTCTGCCCTTTCCTGAGAAGAGCCTCGGTGTTGTCAGTCCAGTCCAGTTTGTTATTAATTTGTACTCCCAGGTACCTGTAGGAGTCCACCCTCTCGACTTCCACCCCCTTGATGGTGATGGGGGCTGGGGTCCTTCTCTTCCTCCTAAAATCCACCACCAACTCCTTTGTTTTGCTGGTGTTAAGCAAAAGGTAGTTGGTGTCGCACCACTGCACGAAGCTCTCCACCAGGGCCCTGTACTCCTCATCCCTGTCGTCTGTGATGTAACCGACGATAGAGGAGTCATCCGAAAACTTCTGCAGGTGGCACTGGTCGGAGCTAAACTGGAAGTCGGAGGTATAGAGGGTGAAGAGAAAGGGTGACAGAACCGTTCCCTGGGGGGCACCGGTGTTGCACACCACCACCTCAGACTGACAGCCCTGCAGTCTCACATACTGACGCCTGTCTGTGAGGTAGTTGTGGATCCAAGCCGTCAGGGAGTCCTCCACACACATCACTGCTAGTTTGTCAGCCAGCAGTGATGGCTTGATAGTGTTAAATGCACTGGAGAAGTCGAAGAACATGGTCCTCACCATGCTCTGTGGCCTCTCCAGGTGTGTGTAGGCCCTGTGCAGCATGTAAATGATGGCATCCTCCACCCCCATGCTCTCCTGGTATGCAAACTGCCGGGGGTCCAGGAAGTCCTTCACCTGGGGCTTAAGGTGTTGCAGCACTAGCCTCTCCAGGATCTTCATGACCTGTGGTGTCAGGGCGACAGGTCTGTAGTCGTTTGGGGTGCTGGGCCGTCCCTTCTTTGGCACTGGGACGATGCAAGAGGTCTTCCAGAGCTGTGGCACCCTCCTCAGTCTTAGAGATAGACTGAAGAGATGTTGGAATGTGTCCGCCAGCTCTCCAGCACACACCTTCAGAACCCTGGGGTTGATGTTGTCTGGACCTCTGGACTTGTTCACATTCACCCTGGAAAGCTGCCTTCTCACCTGCTCAGATGTTATAAAGCTGTGAGTACCGGTGTCTCCAGGTGTGAAGCATGCTCCCTGGCTCCTGGTGTTGGTAAGGGGAGGCAGTTGCTGCTGGGGTGCTGCTGGGGTGTCAGGGGGAGTGGGGGCTACTGTTGCCAGGGGTGCGGTACATTGGAGAGGGGAGGAGAGGGTCGGGGGCTGTGGGGGGTGACAGGGGGATGGGGGGGGTGACAGGGTCGGGGGCTGTGACAGGGTCGGGGGCTGTGACAGGGTCGGGGGCTGTGGGGGGTGACAGGGGGATGGTTGGTCAAACCTGTTAAAGAAGCAGTTCAGGTCATCCGCCTGCTCTCGGGTCCCCTCCACCACAGTATGTGGCTGCTTGTGGCCCGTGATCTTCTTGAAGCCCTTCCACACCTCCTTGGAGCTGTGGGCCTCTAGCCCGCCCTCCAATTTCCTCCTGTATTCCTCTTTGGCTGCTCTCAGCTCCTTCTTCACCTCCTTCTGAGTGGCCCTGGCTCCCTCAGTGTCCCCTGCCTTAAACAGCCTCCTCTTCCTTTTCAGAAGGTTCTTGATGTTCCCATTTATCCACGGCTTGTTGTTAGGAAAGCACCGTACCTTTTAAATGGGGACGATGCTCTCCTCGCAGAACTTGATATAGTCTGTGACACAGTCTAGCAGACCATCTATGTCCTCCCCGTGGACTCTCTGGAACATCCCCCAGTCGGTTGTTTCAAAACACGCCCTCAGCTCCTCCTCCACGTCTTCTGACCATTGCTGGACAGTCCTGGTGGTGATAGGCAGCCTTTTTATGATAGGGGTGTATGTTGGTTCCATCCAGACCATATTGTGATCGGATGATGGTGCTTCCTTTGTCAATACAATTGGTGATTAAGAATAATAAGGGAGATTTGGGGAAGTTGATATAGACGTTGTGTGTCATACATTGATTCAGTGACCCAACCAAGTTTAGGAGTTGAGTTATTCTCAGAGGAAAAAAGGACTCTGTCTGATAACCTTGGCCAGATTCAACACACAGACTCGACACACACACACACACACACACACAGTTCACTCTGTCCCTCTTCCTCGCTTGCCTCTCTACACGGGCTAGTCTAGTCTTAAAATGTCACTACAAGCTGTTTCAGAAATGAGTTTGACTAGCTGTGTCTATCATCATGAAGTGATTAAGGCAGAGGAGAAATTAGCACAAGCTAACATGCAGAATTCATCCTCGGTGGAGGGGGGAGCATGGGACCACGTGTGGTGTGTTTACAATGAGTCTGAAGAGGAGGGGGAGAGCGCCGTCTCCTCATCTGGCCCACAAGGCCGAGGAGGGAGTGTGGCGTACCGTTATGTCCCAGAATGGGACCTGTTAGAACACTGGCTGGAAGTCTGGAGACGAAAGAACTATGACACAGGCCAACAATCTTTGTAGGAGACCCCTCTGTCGTGTGTCAGTAAGAGTATGATCTGTGTCACTTTAATAAGATATGTAATCTTAATGGATATGGGAGCCGAATTGACAAGTGGTCCCATTGGTTTTGAAAAACAAAACCAAACAGAAAACACAGACATCTGAGCACACAAGCTATAGATTGCGTCAGGGCAGAGGGGGGAGAGAGAATGACTGATGTGTGTCACTATTGTGGCAATGCAGGCCATTGGGCCAGGGAGATTGGGCTGTATCTTGAATGAATGAATGAATGAATAGATAGAACCTTATCATTCTAAACGGAGATAGAACCTTATCATTCTAAACGGAAATAGAACCTTATCATTCTAAACGGAGATAGAACCTTATCATTCTAAACGGAGATAGAACTTTATAATTCTAAACGGAGATAGAACCGTAGCATTCTAAACGGAGACAGAACCTTATCATTCTAACCGGAGATAGAACCTTATAATTAATGCGGAAGAATCTGAACCAAAATATCCCCAAGACCCCCCACTATCTACCAATCACATATCTACCAATCACATATCTACCAATCATACATCTCCATGGACGAAAGGTTGTTTTTTAAAGACTTTGAAATAGCTAGATCGTGGAAAATCATTGAGCTACAGGAATTGAACACCTCTAAGGTCATTGTCAAGTCCAGGACAAATCTATGGAGTGTGTGGGGGGGGGGAGCTCTAATACATGGGCCTCTCTTTGAATAAACCCTCTATATATGGCTAGACCACGACCCTTCTCATGTTGCTATATATGGCTAGACCACGCCCCTTCTCATGTTACTATATATGCCCAGCAAAACATTGCCATGGGCAGCGTTCGTAAACTCGCTCTGAGAGCGCAGGAGCGCACACTGGGTTCAACGTCATAAAGAAATCAAGTAATTTGATTGGACAAGAGGCGTTCCATGAATGCTGATCAGATTTCCAGAGCAAATTGACGAACGCACCCCACTGCCATGACTGTTTCCTTGTCCCAGAATGCCCTGCGTTGTACAGTGTGACGATTCGGGTGCGTTGGTCATTCTCTCTAAGAGCGCTGGAGCGCACACTGGGTTCAACGTCATAAAGGAACCAAGTGATTTGATTGGACAAGAGGCGTTCCATGATTGCTGGTCAGATTTCCAGAGCGATTTGACGAACGCAGCCTTCAGACTCGGACAACAACAACAGCCAGCTGCAGAGCAGATTTCATGCAAAGGTTTCAAACACCATTGTAATCGTGTCAGTTCTTGTAAATTAGCCTGCACCATCATTTTATAGCCTACATACTTTTTTAGATGAGATTTTAGATTAGATTCAGACAACGAAATGCAGTAAAAAGTGCGTCTGAAGAGGGATTTGAACCATAAAATGACGAATAAATCCTGTGGCAGCGGTCGATACCACTAGGCCATTGTGACGATATGATGGCTTGTAGCCTGCTGCTGATATCACCACAGTAGTAATATTCATTTATTAAAATATGAACATATAACAATAACTGGGGCTAGTATGACCTACGCATTTAATCGGTCAGCAATTTCTTGCCAAACCATTTCCCTCGCCTTGTTAATTGCGGCAGTATTGCACTATTTTACATCTTATTTTTCCGTCTTCATAAAAATCAATAATTCGGAATGCTGCGCAAATGTAGTACCCCTGCAGAGTGGAGCATCTTCATTTCGACAGATCGACTCTTCGGGGCTGCGTATGTCTGCGTGCACACGCCCATATCGAAGATTTGTAAGCCTGTCTTCTGTGAACACTGATGACACAAGGCTGATCCTCGTTCGAGGAATCACCTGAGGCTTGAATTCCAATCTCGAGTTGCCTGAGCGCCGCATTTATTTATATCGCCGCTATACTGATCCACCTTTAGTGGAATGGCCCCCAGGGAGGCAGCCTGCACACACACACACACACACACACACTAATACACACACACTAATACACACACACACACTAATACACACACACACACACACACACACTGTTTGGCTAATCCATGGGAGGGTATTTGATTGGGAGTTTATTTTATTGTTTGATTCATTTGATTGGGTAAAAGTATGCATGCAGAGAGTGATTGGCTTAGATAGAAATGGGGGCGGGCTTAATGGAGGTAATCTGGGTGGCAGGGAATCGGAATGACAGTATAGAGCGAGATGGGAGTTGGTAAGTTGAGCTCTGAATGATTGTGTAGTTTGTTGAATCTTTTCTGTTAGTTCGTTCACTGTTAATTATTTACATGTACTAATGGATCAATGTGTTTTCAGTTTTACAATCTGTTTATTAGAGGAAGAAGGAAATCAAACCGAATTGTGTCAGTCTCATCATTTCACCCGTACTGCCGGAGCAAGCAGAAAATTCACCATTCAGCTAAACTAGAGGGAGAGCTGAACAATTGTAAAACACCCGCTGACGACCGCAGGAGGACGGACTGTCAGTTAGCTAAGGAATACAAGCCCGGTTGGACGCAACAGAAGCTCCGGGAGGACAAGGATCCATTCACCGGAGATAAGAGCAAGCTAAAGCCTGGTCAGGTTAGTGACGGAGCCGCGGCGCCCGCAACTGTAGCTAACTAGCCACTTGCTAGCCAGCGTAGCATTAGCAAACTAAGCTAGCGTTAGCCCTGTTGTTGCAATAGCGCAGCAGGCACGCGGTAGAGCTTATAGCACTCAAAGCTACAGCTAACTAGGCCGGCAACGGAGCCGGGGCGCCCGCGACCGTAGCTAACTAGCCACTTGCTAGCCAGCGTAGCATTAGCCAACTAAGCTAGCGTTAGCCCTGTTGTCGCAATAGCGCACAGGCACGCGGTAGAGCTTATAGCACTCTAAGCTACAGCTAGCTAGGCAGGCAAGGAGTGAAACAATCCACGGCTAGCTTCAACTGGTTAACCCAACTGCAAGAATCCACAGCCAGCTAGGCTAACCTACAAGACCCACCAAGAAAGGAATTGCGAGCTAATAGCAGCTACCCAGAGAGCTACCCACACCCAGCACTCTTCTCTGTGACTCTATTGACTGTTTGCATTAAAATAGGTTTGTGTGTACCTGGGTATTAAGTCGTCGGGGGGAGGAAAATCCTCTCCCACTTTATTATTTTATTTTTAGCAGTATCCCTGGGATGACCCCACGGTGAACCTGGTTCCGCTGCCGAAGACTAGTTAAGGAAGTGCAGGGACCAGCGCAAATCAGCTCAGGGAGTCAGAGAGGGCTGAAGATATAAGATAGAAAGACGAAACAGGTACACACAAGGTATTTCTGAGTCACAGGCAGAATGGAAGCACTAAGGACCGAAAGGGAAAAGTTGGCAGTCACTTTTGAGAGAGGATACCGCCACATCATCAGGTCAGTGGCATTGATGGGCGAAGATGACATGAAACGCGAGTGGATAGCGCTCCTATCAAACGCGAAAGACCTAAACTCTGCAGACGACAATTATGAGGAAGGTTTGCAGGCCAAAGCAAGTCAGGAACCTGAGACGGGTAACAGTCAGCTTCTTCAAGACATCACCAAGGCCGCTGAGGAGAGAGCTCAGAAGGTTGAACAGGTCGGTCACGTTTTAAAGGCCAACATGTGGACAAGGTTCGCGGGGGTCGAACTTTCATCCACAATTAGACGAGCAGAAAGGAGTCACGAAGGCGCGAAGAGGATCAGTCTAGAAGAGGCAACCCACGACGTTTGTAAAGAACGAAGCACACTCACAGAGAGCCTCATCATCAAAGCGCGAAGTCTGCTATCAAGCTGGGGGGAGTGGATCCCTGTAGTTGAGGCGTGCAACACGAGAAAGTCACTAGAGGAACTGGAGGACAAAAGGGATGAACTTTGGGAAACGTTTGTGACTGAATTTGGAAGAGTTGAGAAGGAGAATACTGACAAAATGGCCGACAAGGCCGCCGCAGCAAAGCAAATGGCCACCGACGCTCTCGCCGAAGATGAGAGGAAAAGGGCCGACGTTCTCGCCGAAGATGAGAGGAAAAGGGCCGATGCTCTCGCCGAAGATGAGAGGAAAAGGGCCGATGCTCTCGCCGAAGATGAGAGGAAAAGGGCCGACGTTCTCGCCGAAGATGAGAGGAAAAGGGCCGACGTTCTCGCCGAAGAAGAGGCCAAAGATCGAGCGGCGAATAGAGAAAGGGCCGACGCTCTCGCCGAAGATGAGAGGAAAAGGGCCGACGTTCTCGCCGAAGAAGAGGCCAAAGATCGAGCGGCAAATAGAGAAAATAAAGAAGCCATCGCCAAGCTGGAAAGGAAAGCCGCTGAGGCAAGACTGAAGTCAGCTGATAGCGTGGCCGAGTTTGAGAAGGAGACAGCGAAGGTGAAATTGGGGGCCGAAGAAGAGATCGCTGAGGCAAGGCAGAAGGCGGCCGTGATTGAGTTGAAGGCAGCAGAAATAGCCGCTCAAGAGCGCGCCAAACTACTGGAGGCTCAGCGGGAAGCATGGGAACAAGCCCGGGAGGCAGGGCTGGAGAGCGCCACATATGGAGGCAACCGCACTAGAGCCAAGATCAAACTCCCTCCAACAAGGCTGCCCGTGTTCAGCGGGTGTATGAGAGATTTTCATCGCTGGCGGAAAGATTGGGAGAGCCTGCAGCAGCAGGGAGACCCATCGGGGTCGCCAGAGGTGAAGAAACTCCACCTTCTCGAGAGCATAGACCGAAAGGTTTTCGAGGAACTCAAACTCTCGAGCTACCGCTCAGCGGAGGACGTATTCAAAGCCTTGGAGAATCGGTTTGGAGACAAGGCAACCATCGCGCTGCAAATTATTGAGGAATTGGAAAGAATACCAGCGGTAAAAGGAAACCAGCCGAGGAAAGCGATCGACCTTATTCAGGCAGTGGAAAGAGCCCTCATGGACCTGACTGACTTAGGAGAAGTGGGCGCCATGAAGAACCCACTTGTAATTAAGGCCATCGAGAGCAAACTGCCAGATCGCGTGCAGGAAGGCTGGTTTACCTTTGTAACCGAACCCGAAAACCAAGTCACCCCAGACAAGCAATTCGATGCTCTTCTTCTGTTTCTGAAAAGGCAGGAAGTAATCCTCGAAAGGATGGCGCGAATCCGAGGCTCCACAGAAACCTCTGGGGGAACACCGGAGAGGCCAGTCAGATGGGAGAAGAGGGCATTCACGAGGGCCACGGAGAAAGACTCACCGGTAGATGAAGAAGAGGAGGAACATCGAGGTGAAACCAGAGTCACGGGCAGGAACTCGGAAAGAAGAGAAGAGTGTGACATCTGTGGAAGCGATCAGCACGGTGGCAAAATATTCTTCTGCCAAAAGTTCAAGAGTGTCAGTCTGGCAGAGAAACGAGCCATAGTAAGGCAAAGCAAAGCCTGTCAGAAATGTTTGGGCATGCACGGCGCCGACGGGGAGTGTAGTAACCGGTACCTGTGCAGAGTGTGCAAGCGGGATGAAGGAAGGGCAAGTCATCACTACCTTCTGTGTCCCGAGTGGAGTGAGGGAAAGAAGACAGGGCCAGGGTTCGCTGACAAGCAACGAGAATTCCTGGATTCTTTGGGACTCAACCCTGAACAGGAGAGGAGGGCGAAGGCATTCACCAGTAAGGCTTCGATGACGCTGAGCGCGGGCGCAGAAGGCGGAAGTCTCTTCGCAGAGGATGGGCCAGAGGAACATCCAGTACTAATGATGATATTGACAGTCAAAACAGAAGATGGATATGCCCTGGGAACTCTCATAGACCTCGCCTCCGACACAAATTATATCACCAACCGGGCCGCCGATCGGCTCCGACTGGAGCGGAAGCAAGTAACACTGACTGTGCATGGAGTCGGTGGAATGAAGGTCAAGGTCAAGACTAATAAGTACCTGCTAAAGGTCAGAGCGTGGAGCAACAACAGATGGAGTCCCCACGAGATGGTATGCTACGGGCTCGACACAATCGCTCGTGCAGACAAGGTCATCAGTCCAGAGCGACTCTGTAAGTTCTTCCCTGGGGTCGAGAAGGAAGAGCTGGTCCGACCTAAGGAAATCGAGCTCTTGATCAGCCACCGAGAGGGACGACTCGCTCCACGGTGGAGAAGAGGGACGGGAGACTTGGTGCTGTGGGACGGGCCTCTGGGGAAGACCGTGGGAGGAACGCACCCAGACCTGTTTGAAAGTTGGGAAAGATCCGCACACAACTCCCAGACGCACTTTGCGCGTTCTCTGAGAACGGAGGCAGTAAGATTTGAGGAGATCCCCTGCAAGACGCCCAGCGCAAAAGAAGAGGATGGAGACCAGAAGCCGCAAGGTCATGAAAAGACCGGGAGAACAGCTGCAAGCAGCAAAGAGGTCCTCGAGTGGTGGAGCTGGGATAGCATCACAGAGGGAATCGAGAGGACGCTCAACGCTGGAGGTTTCGCTCCGGAACCACGGATCCAGTCGGGTCAAAGTGGGAGGAGCAAAGAGGGCCAGCCTGCAGAAACGAGGGCCAATGTGGAGCCAGAGTCAGAGGTGTTGGTGCTGGCTGATCAGCTGAGCGAGGAAACATCCAGGGGAGTGGCTGTAAGTGCTCGAGACAGCGTGAGCATGCTGCAACGGAAAGCGTTCACTGCAGCTGTAACACGCGCTCAGGCGAGGAAGGGGCTGGACCCGAAATGCGGCATTGAGGAGGAAGCAAATGCAAAGGGGACATCCACACCGGTTGGGAGTTCCAGGGACCCCGAGCATGAGAGGGAGAGGCTCTGGGGCGCTGCTCTCATGGACCTGATTGAGCCAGAACGCTTCAGTGAGATAGGCAGGCTCATTCGGGTAGTTGGGTGGGTCCGGCGAGCTGTTAGGCAGTGGTTGGTTTGCAGGAGGGCTCCAGAAGACGCAAAGTGGGAGGCTACACGCCCGAGGGAGACAAGAAGCGGAGTTAGCCTCGGCGTCCAGGAGCTGAACGCAGCTTTCCGCGACCTGTGTCTGGCTGCACAGGATGGAACAGAGTTTCCTAAGACGACTTGGGACAGACTGGTAGTTGAGAGGGTCGAAGGGCCGGGGCTGCTGGTGTGTTCCGGAGGAATCCAGGAGGCGAAGGAGGTGGGAATCCCACTTGTCCCCTACACTGCATGGATCAGCACTCTGTTGGCAGGGGAGGCCCATGGGGCGAACCACGAGGGGTTGGCTGGCACCCTATTGAAGATGCGCAAGAAGGCGTGGGTGATTCAGGACGAGGAAGGAGCGAGGGCCACGATCTCTTCCCAACGCTCGACCGAGACGTTGGGCGGGTGGTCGTGCTGCTTCCCGTGGAGGAGCAGTAGAAAATAACTGTATTAAAGAGAGGGAAAGTTGTGGTCCATTTAGGCACAAAGGACCAATGGACCAAGTGGGAGGTGTTTGGCTAATCCATGGGAGGGTATTTGATTGGGAGTTTATTTTATTGTTTGATTCATTTGATTGGGTAAAAGTATGCATGCAGAGAGTGATTGGCTTAGATAGAAATGGGGGCGGGCTTAATGGAGGTAATCTGGGTGGCAGGGAATCGGAATGACAGTATAGAGCGAGATGGGAGTTGGTAAGTTGAGCTCTGAATGATTGTGTAGTTTGTTGAATCTTTTCTGTTAGTTCGTTCACTGTTAATTATTTATATGTACTAATGGATCAATGTGTTTTCAGTTTTACAATCTGTTTATTAGAGGAAGAAGGAAATCAAACCGAATTGTGTCAGTCTCATCATTTCACCCGTACTGCCGGAGCAAGCAGAAAATTCACCATTCAGCTAAACTAGAGGGAGAGCTGAACACACACTACACACACACTAATACACACACTAATACACACACACACACACACTAATACACACACTAATACACACACACACACACACACTAATACACACACTAATACACACACACACACACACACACACACTACACACACACTCGCTCTGGTTACACAACCCTGGGCAGGAATATTAGGACATTCTGGGGGTGTCTCCCTCTGCCACGGAGAACGAGCTGAACAAGGTCACACAGATTGAAACCGTAGTTTTAAAAGAAGCCACCTTAATACAACACCAGTCACGTTGTCTGAGACAGTCCAAACTGGAACACGTCATCTGTCTCCCACAGGGCAGAGAAGCCCTTTACTTCTCCTGATCAGGGTTGAGTCCGGTCCATTTCTGCTCCACACGCTTCTGCCACTCCACACAGGGCCAGTCCATTCTGTGATGCTACTACTTTCACAGCCAACTAGTGAGAACATCTGTGTTTTCTGCAACTGTGCATGTTCAGAAGACGTCTTGTTTTCAAAGGACTGGTTATAAGAGTTCAATGTCATTTTGCTGTTAGGCAGAAGACAATCACAGCCGTGCTGATATCCAGTATAACACACTCCCTCTCGTGTGATATTGCTTTTATACAACAGTTCTACAGCGCCATTTATTAGTTAACAGTAATGAGTGACAACAGATTATGATTTGTTTGTTTATTTAATCATTTATTTTGGCTCCGTCAACAAAAAAATTAGTTGCCCAGGACCCAGGTGTGTGTGTGTGTGTGTGTGTGTGTGTGTGTATGTGTAGAGCAGTGGTTCCCAACCGGGGGTACGCGGACCCCTAGGGGTACGTGAGGGGATTGCAGGGGGTACGTGGAAAGATTTGGAATTATAATTTATTTCCCCTTCCAAAAAAATAAATAAATATACAAGTAATTTCATAAACCTGTTGTTAAAATGGTACGCTGCAACTTAAGTTCCTCCCCGACAGGTGAGGACTGTAACACAAGTGGTAGTCACGTCACATTTAAATCATGTTCACGATCATTTTCGCACGCAAGTCAGCTAGGCCTGTCAGTATACCGCAAAGACGACCAGCTACAGTAACGGTCAGATCAGAGGCAGATCAGACGGTTAGATCAGAGAAAAAAAAAAAAAAGGACCCCGCTATTATTTGGAAACATATGTTTTGTGGGGATTTACATGTACATCGGCTGATCCACCACAGCCACAGTGCTTTTTCTGCGGCGAAGTCCTGGCTAATAATTCAATGAAGCCATCCCATTTACAGCGACACCAGAGCACCAAACACCTAGCAACTGTTAAAACTGACGACTTTTTCAAGCGAAAACTGTCAGAGTTCAAGTCAAGTCAGGCTACACTGAAGAAAGCGGCGAGTGTGTCAAGCAAAGCACTGGAGGCGTCCTATGCTGTTTCATTACTGGTGGCTAAGTAAAAAAAAAAACATTCAATCGCCGAAGATCTGATTTTGCCTGCCGCTATGATTTTGGCTAAAACTATGCTGGACAAGAAAGCAGCTGACGCGCTCAAGTTGGTACCATTATCAAACAATACCGTCTCCCGTCGGATTGATGATATGTCCATAAATATTGTCGGACAAGTGGTGGATCAAATGAAGCAAGCAGGTCAGTTCGCTTTGCAATTAGATGAAATGACCGACGTTAGTGAGGAGGCTCAGCTGCTTTGTGCGTTATAAAGTAGAGTCGGACATAAATGAGCATATCTTGTTTTGCAAGACGCTGCCAGAAAAGACAACTGGCGAGGAAATATTTCTGATTATTGACAGCTTCTTCAAAGACAACGATCTGGAGTGGAAATCCTGCAGTCACATCTGTACCGATGGAGCGGCAGCAATGACGGGTAAGGTGTGTGGGCTGCTTGGGCGTGTGATGAAGGTGAACCCCCAAATTAAGTGGATACACTGTATTATTCACCGGGAGGCACTCGCCAGCAAAAGGATGAGCCCCGAGTTAAGTGCAGTTATGGACGACGCAGTTAAGGTGATTAACTTCATTCAGTCCCGGCCAATGAACCACAGACTGTTTCAAACTCTTTGTCATGGCAGCGGGTCAGAGCATGAGCAGCTACTGCTTCACACAGACGTTCGCTGGCTGTCTCGAGGCAGTGTGTGTGTGTGTGTGTGTGTGTGTGATGAATGAATTAAACATTGAGGTGGCCAGGTGGCACATGTATTGGCCAATTAGCTCATGTAGTCTAATTTTGAATGGCAGTGTTTTGAAATGGCAAACATGTGACTTTATGTCAGATTGTTGTGTCTTAGGCAGAGAACCGTGTTTAGTGCATTTAAAAAGTGCCATTTTGAATAGCAAAATGTGTGTAAAGCAGAAAATGTGTTTAGAGTTTTGGAGACTCGAGAAGAGGTTTTGCTCTCTGTGTGTCAGTTTAAATAATTGTGCTATGCATGTCATTTTATTGTGTTAGCAATTGGAAAAAACTGTAATAGAACACATGTGCGGTGGACAGATACAGATACATATAGTTAAGTCCCAGGGCTGTTATACTGTATATCGGCACTCGTGGAATGCCTCTTGTCCAATCAAATGACTTGGTCGGAACTAACTGTTGTATAATAAATGTTATATTTGCAAGTTAGTGTTTAATTGAACATTTTTGGAAATAATCAACACGCATGAGTGAGGGGGTACTTCTGGCATGGCAAAACAGCTCAAGGGGTACACAAGACAAAAAAGGTTGGGAACCACTGGTGTAGAGTATGACCTAGTGTGTGTGGTTAGGTTAGATGTGATGGTCATGGAGGCTAGCCAGGGTTAGGTTAGATGTGATGGTGATGGAGGCTAGCCAGGGTTAGGTTAGATGTGATGGTCATGGAGGCTAGCCAGGGTTAGGTTAGATGTGATGGTCATGGAGGCTAGCCAGGGTTAGGTTAGATGTGATGGTCATGGAGGCTAGCCAGGGTTAGGTTAGATGTGATGGTGATGGAGGCTAGCCAGGGTTAGGGTTAGGTTAGATGTGATGGTCATGGAGGCTAGCCAGGGTTAGGGTTAGGTTAGATGTGATGGTCATGGAGGCTAGCCAGGGTTAGGTTAGATGTGATGGTGATGGAGGCTAGCCAGGGTTAGGTTAGATGTGATGGTCATGGAGGCTAGCCAGGGTTAGGGTTAGGTTAGATGTGATGGTAATGGAGGCTAGCCAGGGTTAGGTTAGATGTGATGGTGATGGAGGCTAGCCAGGGTTAGGTTAGATGTGATGGTGATGGAGGCTAGCCAGGGTTATGTTAGATGTGATGGTGATGGAGGCTAGCCAGGGTTAGGGTTAGGTTAGATGTGATGGTCATGGAGGCTAGCCAGGGTTAGGTTAGATGTGATGGTGATGGAGGCTAGCCAGGGTTAGGTTAGATGTGATGGTCATGGAGGCTAGCCAGGGTTAGGTTAGATGTGATGGTCATGGAGGCTAGCCAGGGTTAGGTTAGATGTGATGGTCATGGAGGCTAGCCAGGGTTAGGTTAGATGTGATGGTCATGGAGGCTAGCCAGGGTTAGGTTAGATGTGATGGTGATGGAGGCTAGCCAGGGTTAGGTTAGATGTGATGGTCATGGAGGCTAGCCAGGGTTAGGTTAGATGTGATGGTCATGGAGGCTAGCCAGGGTTAGGTTAGATGTGATGGTCATGGAGGCTAGCCAGGGTTAGGTTAGATGTGATGGTGATGGAGGCTAGCCAGGGTTAGGGTTAGGTTAGATGTGATGGTCATGGAGGCTAGCCAGGGTTAGGGTTAGGTTAGATGTGATGGTCATGGAGCAGTGTTTCCTCTACATGCATTTCATCGTGGCGGGCCGCCACGATGGAATTTCCTCCGCCACCATTCAGATTTCTCAAAAAAAAAAAAAAAACATTTAGGCCGCTTTTCAGACCTTCACAGCGCTAGACACACCCACAAGCGCGAAGCGACGCGCTTGCAAAACTGTTTTGTGATTGGTCGAATACATCTAGGCTGCGTCTAGTCTACAAACTACGATCCTCCACTCCTATCACCGTGGACACAGCAAGGAGCGAATTCCCGGGTAGAAATATTTCCTCTCCCCGCTGTCAGCGGTAAGCGGTACTTTCCTCCAGCAGCGGTAAATGAGGCACCCTTTGCGGCTTAATAACTTTGGTTCTCCGGGGCAGGAATATTAGGACCCGAAGACCCGTTCGTCGTGAGACGGCCGACGATGCTCCTGACCAAAATGACAATTCCACAAACGTGGAAATATCAATTGTCGTGCTATTTTAACGAGAACATTCGCAGTTTCTTAAAGTTTAAATGTAATCGCATACAACGGTGATAGTGTTTGACCGACAATTACACGTGATGTGTGTAATCCAAACAGGCATGTAACACGGTGATCCCTGAGAGAACAACGCGCTTTTTCGCGGGTCGTCAGCGTCTCATCAAAACAAACCTGCTTCATAGCTCTATCTGCTATGTAATGGCACACACACACACACACACACACCTGGACACCCTGAGGGTGTAGGGTGTTATGGGGTGGAGAGGTCTGAGGAGTGTGGTGTTATGTTAGTTAGAATGATAATAAATATATGGTGTGACGCTTATGCTGTAGACCAATGGGAATGAGTTGGGGATAGAGGGGAGAGCATGCGCAGTGGGAAAGCGGGCAGAGTGGAATGAATGGTGGAACTGGATGGTTAATAAAGTACGAGATATATTTAGTTAACAGTTGTCTCACGCGTTTATATTACGAAACACGACATGGTGTCTGAAGTGCTGTTGAACTAAATCAGTACAGAGAAGATCTACCAGTGATGTGCCTAATCGACAGGCTGTATGAGCGATTCCACGTTACATGCTGAAGGCGAGCTGGCTAGCGACCAAGAAGACGAGCTGGCTAACAGTGATGGCGAGCTGGCTAGCGGACAAGAAGGCGAGCAGCTGGCTAACGACAACGTGCCGCAAGAGGAAGAGGAAGCTAGCAGAATGGCTACTACAAATGCAACGTTCAACATTCAGCCGCCGGAGCCTTTTGATTTTTCTAAGCCGCCCGAGTGGACAAAGTGGATACGGAGATTTGAGAGGTTCCGACAGGCAAGCAATCTAGCCGCCAGCTCTGACGATAATCAGGTGAACACTTTGATTTATTGTATGGGAGATGAGGCCGACGATGTTTTGAGGGGTTTGAAACTCAGCGAGGGAGACCTGCATCTGTACAGTAAAGTGAGGGATGGCTTTCAATCTTTCTTTGTAGTGAAAAAGAACATTGTGTATGAACGTGCGCGATTTAACATGCGCAAACAGGAAGCAAATGAGACCGTGGATGCATTTGTCACTGCCTTGTATGCATTGGCAGAGCACTACAATTATGGACAATTGCATGATGACCTGATCAGGGATAGGTTAGTGGTAGGGCTGACAGACTTGCGGCTCTCAGAACGCATGCAAATGGAAAAAAACTTGGACTTAGAAAAAGCTATCAACATGGCGAGACAATCAGAGGAGATCAAAAAGCAGCAAAGCACACTGAGGAGTGACAGCAGCAGTAGTGCAGTGCTGATGGACGTCAGCTCTGTAGACAGAGTGTTTAAAGGGAGGCCAAAGGAAAAGCCCAAACCTAACATGTATAAGAGCTTTGGAGCAAAGGCACACAGCAGCCAGAGCAGCTCCCAGTGCTACAAATGTGGTGGCGTGCCACACCCCAAGCTGGAGTGTCCTGCCAACGAGGTGAAGTGTCATTCCTGTGGAAAAATGGGTCACTACAAGCGTGTGTGCCTTGCAGGTAAAGCTGTGCACGGTATTGAAGAAGAGGTGGAGGGCTGGTTCCTTGGTTCTGTGACGTCAGAGGCTGATCCATGGATCGTAGAAATAGAAGTGATGGGAAAACAGGTCACCTTCAAGCTCGATACTGGAGCCGATGTCACTCTTGTGTCACAGGCTGTTTTTGCTAACATGTTTTCTAACACACAGCCACCCATTCTCCACAAAGCAGAGAAACCTTTGTTTGGTCCAGGACGAATGCCGCTGGACGTGGCAGGGTTCACCAAGCTGCAGCTGGGGAGAGGAGGCAAGCAGACCACGGAGAAGGTCTATGTGGTGAATAACCTGAGCACGCCTTTGCTTGGGAGGCCAGCCATCGTAGCCCTGGGCTTACTCCTCTGTGTCAACAGCGTAGACATGGAGACCCTCAAGACGACCTACCCCAAGCTGTGCCGTGGCCTGGGTGAGGTACAACAAGCATACACCATAAAACTCAAACCGGGTGCTGTGCCATTTTCCTTGAAAACCCCCAGGAGGATTCCGCTGCCTATGATGGGGAAAGTCAGAGATGAGCTCCAGCGCATGGAGAACATGGGTGTCATCAGCCGCGTGGAAGAGCCAACCAACTGGTGCGCCGCCATGGTGGTCGTCCCCAAAAAGGACGGTAAATCAGTGCGTCTATGTGTGGATCTGACCGGCTTGAACGAGTTTGTATGCAGGGAGAAGTACATTCTGCCGTCGATAGAGCAGAGCCTCGGGATGCTTGCCGGAGCAAAGGTTTTCTGTAAACTGGACGCAAACATGGGGTTTTGGCAGGTTCCACTTGCAGCAGAATCAGCCAAGTACACTACGTTCATCACCCCATTCGGAAGGTTTCATTTCAACCGCCTTCCTTTCGGAATTGCCTCAGCAACTGAACATTTTCAGTGCATGATGGCGGAGGTAACCGAGGGGCTGGAAGGTGTGATATGCCACATCGATGACCTGCTGGTGTGGGGGCGGGATCAGGAAGAGCACGATGCTCGACTCCACGCAGTACTGCAAAGGGTGGAAAGGGCCCACATCACCCTGAATATGGACAAATGTGAACTCTCAAAGAGTGAGGTGGTCTTCCTGGGCCAGATCGTCACGGCTACAGGGGTCCGCCCAGATCCGAGGAAGACGGAGGCCATCATGGAGATGAAGGAGCCCGCAAATGTCAGCGAGCTGCGAAGCTTTCTTGGAATGGTCAATCAACTGGGAAAATTCATTCCCCAGTTAGCAGAAAAGGACAAGCCGCTCCGTGACCTTCTCTCGAAAAGAAACAGCTGGGCCTGGGACGTGGCCCAGGTGACAGCATTCAGAACACTGAAGGAAGCCCTGTCCTCTCCTCCAGTGCTGGCGGTCTATGATCAAAAGAGAGACACCAAAGTGTCAGCCGACGCATCCTCGTTCGGCTTGGGAGGTGTTCTGCTCCAGAGGTGGGGGGTTGAATGGAAGCCTGTGGCTTACGCGTCTCGGTCCCTCACTCCCACAGAACAACGATACGCACAGATCGAGAAGGAGGCCCTGGGCCTCACATGGGCCTGCGAACGGTTCCAGGATTTCCTCATAGGAAAACACTTCTGCCTGGAGACCGACCATAAACCCCTTCTCAGCTTACTGGGAGGCCAAGCCCTGGATCTTCTGCCGCCAAGAATCCAGCGTTTCAGGATGCGGTTGATGCGCTACTCATATTCTATCGTGCACGTGCCAGGTAAATCACTCTGGACA
Organism: Nansenia antarctica; assembly: GCF_963989245.1. Taxonomy (NCBI): domain Eukaryota; kingdom Metazoa; phylum Chordata; class Actinopteri; order Argentiniformes; family Microstomatidae; genus Nansenia; species Nansenia antarctica. Next base: position 3,733,381 of record NC_137692.1, on the reverse strand, counting down.
GCAGACACGCTGTCGCGCTCCCCAGTGACAAGATCCAGGTCTACATCAGAAGAGGAGCTAATGGAGAGCACCAATATATATGTGGACTGTGTAATGGACAATCTACCCGTTGGTGCCTCATATATGGAAAACCTGAGGAAGGAGCTAAATGCTGACAGTGTCTGCTCACGTGTTATGATGCTGTGCACAGAGGGATGGCCTGACCACGCAAGTCAGGAACCTGTGCTGAAGAGCTACTGGCGGGAGCAAGCTACGCTCACAGTGGAAGACGGTCTACTGCTGAAAGGCACACGACTGGTGATACCTTCAGTAATGAGGAACGACGTGCTGGCCAGACTACACGAAGGACACAAAGGTGTTGTGAAGTGCAAGGAGCGTGCCCGCCAGTCTGTGTGGTGGCCTGGACTCAGCCAACAGGTAAATGAAATGGTGCTCAATTGCAGGGCATGCATTCAGGAGCGACAGAATCCCAGAGAACCTCTCATGCCGTCAGAGTGCCCTGAAAGACCATGGCAGAAGTTGGGGGCCGACCTGTTCGTCCTGGGAAAAGACACCTACCTGCTCGTCGTCGATTACTTCTCCAGGTATGTTGAGATTGCCCAATTGTCTCACACCAGGTCCACTGACATTATTGTACATCTGAAGTCCATGTTTTCCCGCCATGGCATCCCGGAGGTCCTGATGTCAGATAATGGGCCTCAGTTTTCTGGTCAAGCCTTCACCTCCTTTGCTGCTGCGTACGGGTTCAGCCACATCACCAGCAGCCCAAGGTTTCCACAGAGTAATGGTGAAGCAGAAAGGGCAGTTGAGACTATGAAAAACCTCCTGAAAAAAGCGAGCGACCCCTACCTGGCTCTACTCGCCTACCGAGCCACACCCCTTCAGAGTGGGTACAGCCCAGCCCAGCTCCTCATGGGCCGACGTCTGCGCACCACGGTGCCAGTGCTGCCCTCTCGACTGGTCCCTAAACTGCCGGACAGTGACGCGTTCGCGCAGAAAGAGGAGGTGAAAGGGAGGTCGGATGCGGTAAACTACAACCGGCGACACCGTGCAAGACCCCTCTGTGACCTGTCATCGGGAGAGCAGGTATGGGTCACGGATGCTGAGACGTCGGGAACTGTGCTCCGAAACCACTCTACTCCGAGGTCCTACCTGGTGGGCCTGCCCCAGGGGGTGGTGAGACGCAACCGACAGCATCTGATACCCCTACACACACCTACACAAGACAGGGGCTCCCCGCCGCAGCAACAAGCCCCGGAGCCGGCCCCAGACCCGACCCCTGGGCAGGCTCCCATGTCACCTGCAGTCGGAACACAGGCCCCACCTGCAGAGACTCCCACGCTCAGAACAAGGGGGGGGAGAGCAGTGGTTAAACCTAGGAGGTTTGACATGTAACTGAGGAATGTGGACAAGTGTTTACGGGTAATGTTACTGTTGTGTTTAAAGAAAAGTTATTCCATGTTACGTTGGATGGGGTCTAGTTTGAGCACTTTTAGTAGCCCTGTTAGTTTTGAGATTTATGGATCACAAACCGCTATAGTAACGTATGTTCAGGATTTACACAGGGACAGACCTTTACAACAAAAGAGGCAGAATAATCCTCTAAGGTCTGACGAGGCAAAGGCAGTCTACCCTTTGTCTCTAGAAAGGGGAGATGTGGTGTTATGTTAGTTAGAACATAATGATAATAAATATATGGTGTGACGCTTATGCTGTAGACCAATGGGAATGAGTTGGGGATAGAGGGGAGAGCATGCGCAGTGGGAAAGCGGGCAGAGTGGAATGAATAGTGGAACTGGACTAATAAAGTACGAGATATGTTTAGTTAACAGTTGTCTCACGCGTTTATATTACGAAACACGACAAGGAGGTGAGGAGAGGGGGATGGATAGAGGGTGTAGGGTGTTATGGGGTGGAGAGGTCTGAGGAGGAGAGGAGAGGGGGATGGATAGAGGGTGTAGGGTGTTAGGGGGTGGAGAGGTCTGAGGAGGAGAGGAGAGGAGAGGGGGATGGATAGAGGGTGTAGGGTGTTAGGGGGTGGAGAGGTCTGAGGAGGAGAGGAGAGGGGGATGGATAGAGGGTGGAGGATCTGAGGAGGAGAGGAGAGGGGGATGGATAACCAGTCATTGTAAAATTTGTTAGCTACATAACAATATTATGTGTGTTTTTCTTTTTTCTAACTCTACAATGTTCCTAAGAATGAAAATGGAAGGAGTTTCAACCTCTCTGATTACTCCCACAATGCACCGTGACATCAGTAGACATCAGTAGGCCATGTTTCCTTTGTGCAGCAGCGGATTATTTGGGGAACGTATTGAACCAGGGTTGAGAGATTGCCTTTTGGTTAGCGAGGTCGCCATAGGAACGGGACAATCACAGGAAGATGGGGAAAAGGGGAGCTATTAATTCCAAAGTCACCAGAGAGAGAGAGAGAGAGAGAAGGAGAGAGAGAGACAGAGAGAGAGAGAGGGCTGTGTCATTGAGCAGGCAGGACACGTCAGAGAGAGAAGCTGGTTTAGCCATTGTAGCTCCCAGCTACCAGACCAGGTCTCCTAGTCCAGCTCTGATCTGCAGCCGACAGAGGAAGCTCGTTCTACACCGTAATAACGTTCTGAAGCTGGACCATGCGTGACACCGTAATAACGTTCTGAAGCTGGACCCTGCGTGACACCATAATAACGTTCTGAAGCTGGACCCTGCGTGACACCGTAATAACGCCCCCAAGTGAAACAAAAAGGTATGCCATTTAATTACAGTTTTTCTCAGTCGCTTTGGTGCATTTCTCACATCACTATTAACATTTGCACAACAGTTAGTGCATTTCTCAGAACAATTAGTACAAACTGCAAAACCTAGTTGTTAACCTGCAAAAGCGTGTCACTTGATCAAAATGGATAGTTCATTCCTCAAAAGCAAGTATTCATGTCAATGAAAGTGTCAGTGTCATCAAAATGAGAAGTCCTGACACCATTGTTTATGAACAAGATAGTCAAATGGCTTTGTCATGTTTTCATTATGACAGTTCACTCTGTAAGTGTTTTCCAATGCAAAAAAGTCAGATCTTGGTGACACTACCTGAAAATGCTCAAGACAGTACTATACACTATTTGCACAGCCATTTGAAATCTACAGTGGGTTACACATTACTGTATTTAGTGAGGTAAATGAGTACAAGACACTGTTATGTTTCACATTTTTACTGCATATGCTCTTTGCAATTCTAATTTGTTCACAGCATTGTGCAAAAGAAAAATACAAACCTATTTACCACAAAGATAAGAAACACCCTTTGGGTAGAGCTGTGCACAACTGTAAACAATATTGCAGTACATATTGGAACTGAATTGGAACATACAACATACACAGTACTGTAAATCATTTATTGACATCCAGACGTTCCTGTCTGTCTGGCCACATATTTTCATCGACATCACAGCGAATATCATCCCTGCCAATGCAGCGGGGAAAGTATCTCCTTGAGTGGCAAATCCACCCTCTGCTAGCAAGGCCATTTGGGTATGTGGATGCAGGTCATACCTTCCACCTCCAGGCAGAGAAAAACTCCTCTATTGGATTCAGGAATGGGGAGTAGGGAGGGAGATATTCCACCAGCATCCTTTCATGTGCTGCAAACCACTGTCTGACCAGATCTGAGTGGTGAAAACGCACATTATCCCATACACAACATACTTGTTCAGATGGTCTCCATTTAGACCCCTCTCATTCTCAGGGATTATGTCCCTGTAAAGAATGTCTAAAAAAGTCAGCAGATGTTGTGTGTTGTATGGACCAAGACGGGGTATATGGGTGAGGATGCCGTTTTCTGAGATGGCTGCACACATTGTAATATTCCCTCCTCGTTGGCCTGGGACATCAATGGTTGCTCTCTGTCCAATGTGATTTCTTCCACGCCTTCTACCTTTTGCCAGATTGAAACTCACCTCATCAACGTATATGAATGTGTGCAGCAGTGGAGGCTGGTGACTTCCAGAATTGAGGAGGCCAATTTTTTTCCGCGTGCTCGCTTCACTCGCGATGGAATGTTCCCTGTTCTTCTTATCTGTCTTTGTGCTGGACAAAGGCACACTATTTGGAGTGTAAGCTACAATCAGAAAGTTCTGATTGATGGAATTCATTGTGCAGAGCTTAGCCTATGTGCCTGCCTGAAGAAATGACATTGCTGTAAGTCTATGAGCCTGCCTGATAATTAAGTTGAGAAATGACATTTGGATGTAATATAAATGCCCAGTGAACATGTGTAAAAGGCAGGAATTTGATAATTATGTGTAGTGTTGTTCCGATACCGATACTAGTATCGGCATGGCCACCGATACGCACAAAAATGCTGGTATCGGTATCGGCGAGTACTTTTTTTTTTTTTTTTTTACTTAAGTTTTACAAAAACTTTACGAGTTTTACAAAGGTTTTGAGCAGTGCCAGGCTAAGTGTTAGCAATAATTTTACATCGAGGTGAGTATGCGGCTCAAAAAACATGTTTTTTTGTTTTGTTTTTTCAAACGCCGTGGTATCGGATCGGTACTCGGTATCGGCAAGTACTGCACGGTCAGGTATCGGTATCGGTATCGGGATCAAAAAATGGTATCGGAACAACACTAATATGTGGTTAAAAAACCTTTTAGTTTAGCCTACATTTTTCATTCTTCTTCTTCTACAGCTTCAACATGTAATCATCAATGTAATCAAGTTTAGCATATAAAAAAGATAAGTAACAGTTTCTTTATCAAATGTAGTTTTATTCAATATATTTAATATAAATAAATAAAAATGTTTAATGTTGTGAGGACAGTACTGGTTCCAGCTGGCTTCATCTGCTGAGAAACACAGACATGCAATGGAGTGGTATTACTACTGAGAACTAGTGGTGTAACACTGGTAGAGACATCTGATTAGTTCAACTCACCACTGGTTTAGCTGAGGGGCGGCATACTCTCTCCAGGACTCAATTTGATATGGAAGAATATTACATTGACTTGTAATAAAACGAAATCGACTACATTAAAAATAAAACTGTTCAATAAATCCTAAATGTTGTCTACCTATTCGATGTATAAATCGCGCCAGAATCTCGCCGATTTCCGAGGTCATTTTAAGCAAAAGTATTTGGCCAAATGAGCTATTATTTTCAGGGATAATAGCCATGGGTGTTCTAGACGTGTCCTGTAAAGGACAAGTTGATAGGACACTCGTAGACACTATGGAGTGTTTCTTTGACTGAAGTGACTGGCGAATTCTCAAAATGGCTTCATGTGATTGGACGAACAAAATGTCAATCATTCAGCCCTGGACTCATTTCTAATATTTATCCTGCAGAACAGCACTCATACACGCGTGTGGCGGACAAAAGGTACTACAACGGAGGAGAGGCCTCCTGTTCCCACCCATTTTCAGTGATGGGCCAATCACATATTGCCATGAAAAAAATTGCATTACATTGACTTCTATGAGAAACCACTTTCCGACAGGAGGCCTGGACTTTTCGACAGGAGGCCTGGCCTCCTTCAATAGAAACGGATAGGGATTCTGGCCTGTAGGTGCTTTACAATTGCAATATTGGGTTTTAGCCATGGAAAATATTTATGAACAAAACGGAAATAATATTAATAAATAATATTAATATACAACAATTTAAAATATTTTTTGTTGTTAAATAAATAAAAAATAAAAAATATAATTATTGCTTTTTAAAATCTCTCTCTCTTCTCTCAAATTATTGGGGAGGCCAGGCCTCCTCCACCTCTATGGAGGAGCCTCCACTGGTGTGCAGCGGTTCCCTGGCCTCCAGCTCCAGTACACACTTTATCCCAGAATAGAGAGAGAGATAAAAAAACTATAAAAACTTTTCCTGTGTAACATAATGCATTTTGGACAACATATTGTACAGTAGGAATTGTCATGTAAGTGTACTGCATGGCACTACACAAAGTAACCAGTTTACAGCACTGGACATTAGAGTATGCATAGAACACATAAATGTTTTACCTGTACATACTGGTGACGGATCTCCTTCACTCTGTCGCTGTTCCGTTCAAATGGCACATTGTTTCATGCGCATTTCATTTCTCCTGAGCACTCTGTCAATTGTAGCGATTGAAACAGATTCAATATTCCCAAATATATTGTCATCCTCTATAACAGCGCTTTGTATCTCTCTCAACCTTATGGCATTGTTTGCAATCACCATTGCACAAATGGCTTCCTCTTGTTGTGGAGTAAAAAGGGGCCCTTTTCCACCTCTGCAAGGTTGTCTTGCCTTGTCTGTACAGTAAACATGAGATATACTGCTTTAACCATATTACTGTAGTGTACAATAACAGTGCTTCCCACTTGTAAAATGCTGCAGTACAGTATCATACTGTAAATATGGCAAATCTTTACTGTAACACTACTTTACACTACAGTACAGTAAATCTGTGCTGCAGTAAAGCTGTAAGTCTAAATGTAAAATGTAAAAAGTGACAAGTTCTTGTCCCACTGTAAGCTTCATGTATGACACAATGACAGTAGTGCAGTGCAGATTTAGTGCTGAATTACTGTCCAATATACACACCTGTTCTCCTGACAAAATGCTTGAATAATTGAATTTACAGTGGTTCTCCCAACATTTGGCTGCACCCTTCGGCCAGCCTCAGCCATTGTGAGGCCGTGATTAACAACATGGTCCACAATTGTAGCCCTAATTTCATCAGGAATCTGCCTATGTACTTGGCCTCTTCTTCCTCTTCCCCTGTTTTGTCCCCTTCCCCTTCCTCCCCGCATCCTCGCCCCTCTTCCACGATGCTGACCTTCTATTTCTGTGTCACAGTATTGTCAAAATGGTACACACTATGTCCTGCTCGGTTCATATATGCTTGCCAATTGAGGGTTCATGGGACTCAGCTCTGAGTGACTGTGGAGAAGTGGCTTATCATTGGTTACAATCAATGCTTCACACACTCCTCCTCATCAGTGAAAGCTGAGAGAAATAGTTTTTTCAGGAAAAAATGATAAAGAAATGTATAGAATTTGCTTGACAGATTTTGACAACTTGTTCAACATTTTTGTATGTAATGACTCAAGCAATGAAATGAGGACCATTAGTTTAATAGGGAATGACTATTCAGCATCCAAAAGTATAGTTAATTTTGACTGACATGACATAAGCAAATGATAATGTTATAATTATAAAACAGCAGAGAATTGTATGACAGCAATTGATGCATGTCCAAAGCATTTGCAATTTGTTGGAAGGAATGAGAAACTGCTACTATGATGTGCACAAATGACTAAATGTTGTGGAGGTTGAACTAACAGTTATGAGAATTTCAATTCTGATGCACCAAAGCAATTGAGAAAAACTGTAACGAGGTAGGAACCAATAATCTCATTCTCATTTTGGGGAAATTCACAACACAAATAAAATAGCATAATAAATAATAGTATATGTAGACTTATATAATAGACAATATTGACTTGGCTACAGTGGCTCAATTATAGCGGCTGAATTAAGCCAAGTGAGCGGGAGAGGGCAGAGAAGGGTGGCTTCTCTGTAAGTTGCATTTGTAGTGAGGCTGATAGGCATAACAATTGTGCATTTTATGACTAAAGCATGACACTTTCTACAGTGTTTCTATAGACTGTAAACTTCATTTTTAGACGTGGAACCACTTCAGATTTGACCTCTGGCGTCAGGTAGACTAAAGGTAGACACTAATTTTCAGGAGTCAAATATTTCTGCAAATCATTCTAGAATCTAGAATTTTGCTGTGCAATCTAGAACTTCCATTAACTGCAATGTATAATGTCTGCTTGAGTGCATTATGACATCAAATTGAATATTTAGGATGTATGCAACATGGAAGCAATTTACCATGAGAGGAAGGGGGTTGTGGACTCATTTACCACTGGTACAGGGTTGGAAAACCCTGTGATCATCAACCCTGTGATCAACCCTATGATCATTCTATAGTATAATATGATATATTATCATTCTAAGGAAAAAATAAATAACGTTTTGAAGCTGGACCATATTTATAGAACCAGATACGACTGTGCGCGTCCCCGCGTCCCTTCCCGTCTCAGGACTGCGCAACGCGCGTGCGAAGCCGGAAGTTGCACACAACCCGGCGGCGGACCGGTGATAAAGAAAGGAACGGGCCGGCGGAGAAGAACAACTCAACACATGGAATAAAACATTTAGACGATCTCCAAGTCATCCCCTCACATACTTGACGGTACGTGTAGTCGTGTGTGCATGCGGTCGATTACGCTTTTTTATTTGTTAAAAAATAAAAACAGCCAACGAGCTAACTAGCAGGCTATGCTAGCCGGCTACATTTCTAGCTTGCTGGCTTCGTTTTGGCTGCGTTCGTAAATTCGCTTTGGAAATCTGAACAGCGCTCGCGGAATGCCTCTCATCCAATCATATTACTCGGGCGCTCTATGACGGTGCACCCAGTGTGCACTCCGGCGATCTCTGAGCGAATGTACGAACGCAGCCAAACATTTGTCAGCAACTGATAAGCGCAGCTAGCCACCTAGCTGACCGGCGGCAGGGACCCACGAAGCTGGTATCTCTGTATTCTATAGGCGTTGCTTGTGCTAGCAGAGACCCAGCTTCTAGATAAAGACAGTATCAACGACGAGATGGATAGATAACCGCTAACTCATACCGACAGCCAATCAAGGACCCCAATTGAAATAAGCCAGTGGCTTTCTTGGGTTTTTATCCTGTTAGTTGACCTTGTATGTAATATGTACTTTCATGTACCTACTTCTGCAAATCTTCTAATAAAGTTTTCAATCAATCAATCAAACAGCGATATTAGGAATGCCGAAGAACACTGCTGCTTCGCTCGTGGAAAAACTCAGCTAAGGGAACAGCCTTCCTAGTCAGCTAAGGGAACAGCCTTCCTAGCCAGCTAAGGGAACAGCCTTCCTAGCCAGCTAAGGGAACAGCCTTCCTAGCCATCTAAGAGAACAGCCTTCCTAGCCAGCTAAGAGAACAGCCTTCCTAGTCAGCTAAGGGAACAGCCTTCCTAGTCAGCTAAGGGAACAGCCTTTCTAGCCAGCTAAGAGAACAGCCTTCCTATACAGCTAAGGGAACAGCATTCCTAGCCAGCTAAGGGAACAGCCTTCCTAGTCAGCTAAGGGAACAGCCTTCCTAGTCAGCTAAGGGAACAGCCTTCCTAGCCAGCTAAGGGAACAGCCTTCCTAGCCAGCTAAGGGAACAGCCTTCCTAGCCAGCTAAGGGAACAGCCTTCCTAGTCAGCTAAGGGAACAGCCTTCCTAGCCAGCTAAGGGAACAGCCTTCCTAGCCAGCTAAGGGAACAGCCTTCCTAGTCAGCTAAGGGAACAGCCTTCCTAGTCAGCTAAGGGAACAGCCTTCCTAGTCAGCTAAGGGAACAGCCTTCCTAGCTAGCTAAGGGAACAGCCTTCCTAGCCAGCTAAGGGAACAGCCTTCCTAGTCAGCTAAGAGAACAGCCTTCCTAGCCAGCTAAGGGAACAGCCTTCCTAGTCAGCTAAGAGAACAGCCTTCCTAGCCAGCTAAGGGAACAGCCTTCCTAGCCAGCTAAGGGAACAGCCTTCCTAGTCAGATAAGGGAACAGCCTTCCTAGCCAGCTAAGGGAACAGCCTTCCTAGCCAGCTAAGGGAACAGCCTTCCTAGTCAGCTAAGGGAACAGCCTTCCTAGCCAGCTAAGGGAACAGCCTTCCTAGCCAGCTAAGGGAACAGCCTTCCTAGCCAGCTAAGGGAACAGCCTTCCTAGCCAGCTAAGAGAACAGCCTTCCTAGCCAGCTAAGGGAACAGCCTTCCTAGCCAGCTAAGGGAACAGCCTTCCTAGCCAGCTAAAGGAACAGCCTTCCTAGCCAGCTAAGGGAACAGCCTTCCTAGCCAGCTAAGGGAACAGCCTTCCTAGCCAGCTAATGGAACAGCCTTCCTAGTCAGCTAAGGGAACAGCCTTCCTAGCCAGCTAAGGGAACAGCCTTCCTAGCCAGCTAAGGGAACAGCCTTCCTAGCCAGCTAAGGGAACAGCCTTCCTAGCCAGCTAAGGGAACATCCTTCCTAGCCAGCTAAGGGAACAGCCTTCCTAGTCAGCTAAGGGAACAGCCTTCCTAGTCAGCTAAGGGAACAGCCTTCCTAGTCAGCTAAGGGAACAGCCTTCCTAGTCAGCTAAGGGAACAGCCTTCCTAGTCAGCTAAGGGAACATCCTTCCTAGCCAGCTAAGGGAACAGCCTTCCTAGCCAGCTAAGGGAACAGCCTTCCTAGCCAGCTAAGGGAACAGCCTTCCTAGCCAGCTAAGGGAACAGCCTTCCTAGCCAGCTAAGAGAACAGCCTCCCTAGCCAGCTAAGGGAACAGCCTTCCTAGCCAGCTAAGGGAACAGCCTTCCTAGCCAGCTAAGGGAACAGCCTTCCTAGCCAGCTAAGGGAACAGCCTTCCTAGCCAGCTAAAGGAACAGCCTTCCTAGCCAGCTAAGGGAACAGCCTTCCTAGCCAGCTAAGGGAACAGCCTTCCTAGCCAGCTAATGGAACAGCCTTCCTAGTCAGCTAAGGGAACAGCCTTCCTAGCCAGCTAAGGGAACAGCCTTCCTAGCCAGCTAAGGGAACAGCCTTCCTAGCCAGCTAAGGGAACAGCCTTCCTAGCCAGCTAAGGGAACAGCCTTCCTAGTCAGCTAAGGGAACAGCCTTCCTAGTCAGCTAAGGGAACAGCCTTCCTAGTCAGCTAAGGGAACAGCCTTCCTAGTCAGCTAAGGGAACAGCCTTCCTAGCCAGCTAATGGAACAGCCTTCCTAGTCAGCTAAGGGAACAGCCTTCCTAGCCAGCTAAGGGAACAGCCTTCCTAGCCAGCTAAGGGAACAGCCTTCCTAGCCAGCTAAGGGAACAGCCTTCCTAGCCAGCTAAGGGAACAGCCTTCCTAGTCAGCTAAGGGAACAGCCTTCCTAGTCAGCTAAGGGAACAGCCTTCCTAGTCAGCTAAGGGAACAGCCTTCCTAGCCAGCTAAGGGAACAGCCTTCCTAGCCAGCTAAGGGAACAGCCTTACTAGCCAGCTAAGGGAACAGCCTTCCTAGCCAGCTAAGGGAACAGCCTTCCTAGTCAGCTAAGGGAACAGCCTTCCTAGCCAGCTAAGGGAACAGCCTTCCTAGCCAGCTAAGGGAACAGCCTTCCTAGTCAGCTAAGGGAACAGCCTTCCTAGCCAGCTAAGGGAACAGCCTTTCTAGCCAGCTAAGGGAACAGCCTTCCTAGTCAGCTAAGAGAACAGCCTTCCTAGCCAGCTAAGGGAACAGCCTTCCTAGTCAACTAAGAGAACAGCCTTCCTAGCCAGCTAAGGGAACAGCTTTCCTAGCCAGCTAAGGGAACAGCCTTCCTAGCCAGCTAAGGGAACAGCCTTCCTAGCCAGCTAAGGGAACAGCCTTCCTAGCCAGCTAAGGGAACAGCCTTCCTAGTCAGCTAAGGGAACAGCCTTCCTAGTCAGCTAAGGGAACAGCCTTCCTAGCCAGCTAAGGGAACAGCCTTCCTAGCCAGCTAAGGGAACAGCCTTCCTAGTCAGCTAAGGGAACAGCCTTCCTAGCCAGCTAAGGGAACAGCCTTCCTAGCCAGCTAAGGGAACAGCCTTCCTAGCCAGCTAAGGGAACAGCCTTCCTAGCCAGCTAAGGGAACAGCCTTCCTAGTCAGCTAAGAGAACAGCCTTCCTAGCCAGCTAAGGGAACAGCCTTCCTAGCCAGCTAAGGGAACAGTCTTCCTAGCCAGCTAAGGGAACAGCCTTCCTAGCCAGCTAAGGGAACAGCCTTCCTAGCCAGCGAAGAGAACAGCCTTCCTAGCCAGCGAAGGGAACAGCCTTCCTAGTCAGCTAAGGGAACAGCCTTCCTAGCCAGCTAAGGGAACAGCCTTCCTAGTCAGCTAAGGGAACAGCCTTCCTAGCCAGCTAAGGGAACAGCCTTCCTAGTCAGCTAAGAGAACAGCCTTCCTAGTCAGCTAAGGGAACAGCCTTCCTAGTCAGCTAAGGGAACAGCCTTCCTAGCCAAGTTGTTGTCTTCTCACCCCTGCCTCCTCACCCATGGCATCTCACCCCCCTGGCTCCTCACCCCCTGGCTCCTCACCCCAGGCTTCTGTCTTCTCACCCCTGCCTCCTCACCCCCCTGGCTCCTCACCCCCCTGGCTTCTCACCCCCCTGCCTCCTCACCCATGGCATCACACCCCCCTGGCTCCTCACTAGGGTTGGGTACCGAAAACCGGTACTGGTTACTTTACATTCGGTACCTACCGAACCGAATTGCAACGAAGATTTCGGTTCCTCGTTTCGGTTCCTCTCTCGCCCCCTGGTGTCCGAAATGGACGTTACATGCAACAGTCAACCGCACGTGACATCGCCTGTTAAAGTTCCACTCAGTTTACGTAATCGAGACTGAATCGCTCTCAACATGCGCGAGGCGACGCGCTTGCAAAACAGTTTTGTAATTGGTCTGAATTTAGCGGGAAATTTGGATTTAACAACGACACAATATTGGCAGGGGAAAAGAATTGGAGTCGAATTTTTATAGACAACGGATTTACATGCTGGAAAAACATGCAGCTAAAATTCAGGGAACATTTGGACAATACGAGACACAAGGGAGCTGTGGTCGCATGCTCTTATTACAGGGCAATATGCGCGGTGCAAAAATAATCTAAAATCATCACGAACAGAACGGCGGAGGTACGGGTAAACAGGGCTCATGTCGATGTCATCAAAGGTAAACGTTGGTTTTCTCAGCTGATAATACGCATTACCTTGCTGTTGGTTGTTTACCTAATGCTCCATCTGACTGTCACACTGTGATTTGACTGACGCTGTTGTGTAAACAGTTAATGAGTAACGTTAGCCCGTTTTGTGCATGTACTCTCATGGAGGGCTGCACGATTTGGGGCAAAAAAATCTAATTGCGATTATTCTGACAGATATTGCGATTGCGATTTAATTTGCGATTAATTTAAAGAGGTTTTTGTAAAGTGCGGCCATATCTCCAGCTAGGAAGGTCGTATCAACATGCAGTTTGTTTGTACGTCTTCAGGGGACTTAGGAGCACAAATTGGCTCCCGTCTCTAGCACCCCCACAGCCCGAGTTACGAGTGAAAGAACTACATGAAACTTACGTTGGGTTGCTTTAAAGTCAAGCTTCAGTTTAAGATTCACTGTGTAATAGATTTAAATGTGATGGAGCATTACTAACCTGACTCAGATGGTTTGTTTCACCCAACCATCTAGGAGAGCTCCATTGGAAGCTGTTCGAAAAAGGGCAGGTACTTTCAAAAATACTTGGCATTGGATGAATCTGTCTCATGGGCCTTTCTACAAACAAGGTTATTCAAGTATGGCTCAGGAGCAGCATCTAAATATTGCACATACTGCAATCAAGTTAAATAAAGTGATAATAAAAATGTCCAGTAAAGAATAATAGGTCCTTTCTGTAAACATTGAAATAGATAAAGCAGGAAAGTATACCGTTTGCAGGCAACTCTTCAACTCAAAGTCGTAATGTATGAAGTGCACGGTGAGACTGAGATACGGCTCGGTCGTCCTGCCCGACAGATCGGTTGTTGTTGTTGCATAGTACTCGTCATTTTTCAGCTCCGTCTCAAGTATCTTCCTACATTCCGCATACATTTCTGGGATGGCCACATGGCTAAAGTACGTGCGGGATGGAATAACATATCTTTTATCCAGCGTTTGGATGAGTTTTTTTTAACCCTTCGTTGCTCCGTGTTAATAGACACCATGTCTTTAGCGAGGTAGTGCGTGATGGAATTGATTATTTCACGATGCCTTTCGTGACTGAGCCCTTTTCATACGGCGTAACAGCCGCAAACGACTCTAAAACACTAGGTTGCTTAACGTTAGACCGGGCTACGGGACTTTCACTTAACTCTCCGTTTCTGACCGTACACTCGTCATAGAGCTGCCTGTGGTACTTTTTCAAGTGCTGATACAGGTTTGCGGTGTTGCCTCTAGATTTAGCGATTGTTCCACGACAGGTTGTGCGCAACTCCTGCTGTTGTTGCACATCTGTCGTCCTAAACCCAAAATACAACAGAAGTGCTGTTTTTGAAGCGATTTATCCACACCATTAATGTTGCTAGCTATTGAAACGTCTTCACAGATTCACACGTGGGCGTTTCACGTGCAGTGTTGTTGGGCGTGTGCGTTCATTGACGTTGAATCCGACGCGCTGTATAACGTATCCCAAATCGCAGGCTTTGCGATTTGCTAATCGCATCATCTCAAATCGCGATTTCGATTTAAAATCGATTAATCGTGCAGCCCTACTCTCATGTAGGCCTACTTCGTATTGATGAGCTGATAATCTTTCAGTGTGTGTGTGTGTGTGTGTGTGTGTGTGTGTGTGTATGTATGTATGTGACTGTCAGTCACAAGTTTATATTCTACGAATGTTGTTCAGTGCTGTATGCGTGTTCCCGGTTCTGTGTGTACTCTTGTGTACTTCATATTCAATGAGCTGATTATCTTTGTGTGTGTGTGTGTGTGTGTGTGTGTGTGTGTGTGTGTGTCTTGGGCGTATCTGTCAGTCACATTCAGTGCTATATGCGGGTTCCCCATGTTCTGCTGCAGCTGTAGCGTCAGGATATGTTGGTATTTGATCACCTTATATAAAACATCGCCGCTCTGCATTAATGGCGTGCATGCGGAAAAATGCGTCAGTGACCACCCCGCCAATCAAAAGTACCGATTTAAGTACCGTTTCGGTACCGGTACCGTTTTTGAAGTATCGATTTGGCACCGGTATCGAATAAAACCCAAACGGTACCCAACCCTACTCCTCACCCCCCTGCCTTCTCACCCATGGCATCTCACCCCCCTGGTTCCTCACCCCCCTGGTTCCCATCCTCACCCCTGGCTCCTCACCTTCACAGCTACACTACTGCTGCTGATTCTCAGGGTGTGGAAGGCAACGTGACAGGGACAGGTGGGAGAAGCCACCAGAGACACCATAGACCAGGGGTAGTGGTGGTCTAGTGGATAGTGAGTTGGACTTGTGATCAGAAGGTTGTGAGTTCAAATCCCACCTGAAACCACACCACTACTAGTGTGCCCTGTAGTAAGGCACTTAGCCCTCAGTTACTCCAGGGGGAATGTCCCTGTAATTTGTAATTGTAAGTCGCTTTGGATTAAAAGCTTCTGCTAAATGTCCCAATTATTAATAGACCAGAGACAGACACACCAAACCTGACAGCATCAATTAGGGATGCTCCGATCTGGATTTTTGGGGCCGATACCGATCACGATTTTTTTCCTCAAGATCTACCGATACCGATCTTTAAAAAAATACATAACTGTATGCCTACTGACTGGATAATAGCCTACATATGTTTTGCTTTTTAGACGAAAGTCTTGATTAGGGATGCACGATATGCATTTTTTCCAACCGATACCGATATTTACCCGCTTCTCGTGGCCGATAACCGATATGAGAACCGATATGAGAACAGATATAATTTCACAGTTGATAACCTGTAGTTCATGCACACCTGAAGGTAAGAAAGGCTATGTAGTGAGCAAAGATTGATGATTTAATATTCCATAGTGATCTCACTAAATCTAACTTACATCACTATTGTTAACACAACAAAGAGAACACTTCTGACTCTTCAAATGTTCATTTATTATTTCCTCTAACAAACAGAATCTGTTATAGACAGTGCACAATGCTTTTTTTAGCCAAGATCTGGCCTCCTTTTATGAAAACAAAAAAGGCTCACCTAAGAGTAATTAGATCAAAAAAGTGTCAAAAATAAAGTGCATCTTGTCTATCCCTGTAAATTGCATAAATAAAATATCAAAAAATAAATAAATAAAGTGCATCAGTCAATACAAAAATAAAGACTTTTAAAGAACCAAAAGTTTTATAGAACTTTTACAGAAACTAGTGCCAAATGGCTGCTTAGTCTGCAGATAAACAGAATGACAAGGCACATAGTAGGCTACACTAGTATTAGGGCTGGGTTCAAAAAATTGATTTCCCGATTCTGAATCGATCTTCATTAAAAAGAGCGATTATCGATTCATAAATCCCGAGATCGATTATATATATATATATATTATTTTTTTATTTTTTTTGCTTGCAGCTTCAACCCGCAACGAGATCTCGTGGCAGGGCTCTACAGTGCGACCATTTCACTCGCATTTGCGACTAAAAATACATCTGTGCGACTAGAGAAATAAATTCACGAGCACACGTGCGAGTACAGATATATATATATATATATATTTTTTAAATTCTAAAAATAAATCTGCGCGAACCGTGTGGCCACATTTTAAGCCGTCAGCCAGCCCGCTACGACCACGGGAAGTCATGTTAAAAGTGAAGTTACTTCTGTTAAACTGGCGCTAAGCTAACATCGCTAATCGCTAACTCCCTTTTGGGCCTTAAAGAGACAAGCGCCCTTTTCTCATCTCAAGCTTCATTAGCTTCATTAGCTCACCACATCTACAGATTTGGTCCCACACACTCCAGATTTGAACCCAAGGTTACAACCAGGGTTAACTACCCAGGGTAGAAAGTAGAAAGCTCTCAGACCTTCAGAACCCATTGAAAGTAGTGGAGGTACTCCAGAAGTCCAAATGCATCTCTAATCCTAGGAAACCCTAGGAAGCAAGTTGCCTAATGGCATGAAAATGCAACATGTTGTACTTGAGTGTGGCAGAGAGGTGGGACCCCCGGGGATGGTGGTGTGCTAACAGCTAGCCGCCGCAGAGGCACCGTGCTGGGCTGGCCACCTCCACATGTCACCACCCCGGGCAGCATGGGGCTGGGGACTGGTCATCTGGATGTGGGGTAGTTTAATACCCCTAGATGTGGAGTTGTCTGGCCACCGTGTGTGACTGATGTAGCCTGACCCAGCAGCAGGGAGGTGGGCAGCATGGAGACAGACCTCTGCATGGCCTGGCTGGGCTGCTAGCTGACAGACCTAGCCCTAAAGCCTGGCTGGGCTGCTAGCTGCTAGCTGACAGGCATGACATGGATGAATGAATGAACATGCTGCTAACCAGGAGAACTTGACACAGCTAGTTACCATAATACAATGCCACCAACTCTGCGTCTAGTAGGGCTGTAGGCATGGGCCAATGTGTGATTTTGGTGCAAAAATGGCAAAATCACTAATAAAAATGTGTTATAATTACATTTTTCACTGTGCTCCTAAATTTCTTTGTGTGCCCCTAACATTTTTCATTTAGGAGCACATGTGCTCCTAGTGAAAAAGGTTAGCGTAGAGCCCTGCGTGGCCAGATCTCGCGCTACAAGAATTTATCATATCTCACGCAACGTGAGGTCTCAACACTAAAATCTAAAAACATGGCGATGGCAGGGACACTCAAGTCACCACCAGGCTTAAAGTCAGATGTCTGGGTGCATTTTGGATTTAAAAAATGTGACGTTAGAGATGAGCTGGACAAAAGCAAAGTCATATGTAAATAAAAAGTACATTCATGTAACTGCTTTGGAGTCAATTCATTGATATGTTTAACAATGCTACATGTTATAGGGTTCCTTGAACCATTTATAGCATTAGTTCGGAGAATCTCTTTCATATTCAAGCAAAAAATGTATATTGTAACTCGATCGAATCGGAATCGAATCGTGAATCGAATCGAATTGGGAGCTGTGAATCGGAATCGAATCGTTTTGGGAAATCAGTGGCGATACCCAGCCCTAACTAGTATGCTTAATAAAGCAACTGAAAAGGGCTGGGCTACTTTTAGTGCATGAGGATGAGGTAGGTTGTGATAAAGCCCATCAAACGTTTTGCATAAGAATTCAAAATAAATTGCACTGACATGGAAAAACAAAAAGTGCATGTTTTCCTTGTAAACAACTTGTCTTGTATAGCCTACATTGACATTCTCACCTAAATAATAGACACGTTTTCCATTGGTGTTCCCTAATATACAAACTGAATACAATTCAAATGCGTGTTCAATAGGCACAGCAGGCTAGGCGTGCTGCTTGCAATGGAGAATCTTAAGGTGACTTATGAGATTCGTTGTGTTGTAACTCGTGGACCTCTGCCCTCCTCTCCGAACTTTTGTCGAACATGTGTTGCAAATTGCAAACGCACTATTATATATATATCTTAGAGATGCTCCGATCAGGGTTTTTGGTGCCGATCACCGATCACCGATCACTGGAATCAGTGATCTGCCGATCCGATATCACCGATCACCGATCACAGCGTCGAAAATGGCAATTGAAGCATTCTATTTATTGTGTAGCATTATTTATGTTTTAAATTATTCTTAACACCATTGACATTGTATATTAAGTATTTAAATGAAATTAGGAGATGAGAAAGTATCATGAATTGACGACCATCTGTTTTATTGAATTCACAACCACCTGTAGCTTACTTCAGGAAAAACAAATAAAATGTGAAAATAAAAATCATAATAAATAAAATGTACACTGTCACATCAAATGTGCAACATTCCACTCGAATGAGAGGAACTAGGGGCTCTTAGAGAACTTGGAGCTTATACTGTAACTGTAGCTTTCCTGAGGAACAATAAACATACCCAAACTAAACTGCAACATAAACAGGCTATAGCCAAATATAAAATACTGTTTCAAGTCAGTCAGTTTCAAGTCATATTTAGGAGGAGATAAGACAGCAAGTCAGCAATAATCAATAAAACAAAAAAACAAAACATTGCACCTAAGGAGATTTCAGACTCAAACCTTACTTCTGATTAAGCAGCATCACTGGCAGATTAGCCTTGAGAAATACAAGCATCTCAGCGTTTTTGGCACTCAGCCTGTTCCTCTTATCATCTAAAATATGTCCTGCTGCTGAAAAGTCGCTTGCTATCTACACTTGTGCAAGGTGCACAGAGGAAGACCTAAAACTCACGCGCTAATAGTTGTTGTTGCTATGGGCCAAGTGACTTCCTGCTCGCGGGGTCACATGACGTCGGTGAACACTACCTACACTACGCTCGTGAAGTCGCGCTGGAACTCTGACCAGCACTCGTGGAACGCCTCTCGTCCAATCAAAGCACTCGGTCCCTTTATGACGTCGAGCCCAGTGTGCGCTTCGGCGCTCTCTGAGCGAATCGACGAACGCAGCAAATGCCGTATGATATTCGTGGTATTGAAAGACCTTGCGTGCGTTCCTCCGCAAGGTATTTCTTTTGAGCAGACATTACAAACGGCATATTTGTTGTCTCTTTCCGACACTGTGTAATATTTCCAGACTGGCGACGCCATTTTGTAAACTGATCGGTCATGTTTGATCGGCCGTTTTGAGAACTCCGATCAAAACCGATCAAGGCCATATCGGCCGATACCGATCGGCGCCGATCAGATCAGAGCATCACTAATATATCTGCCTCAGAAACTCTGCAGAATGTCCACACCGGGGAAGCTCTCATGTTTCGCTGTCGTCTATACACTGCGTGCCTGTACGCAGGCGCAGCAGCATGAGCGCGGAAACCGGAAGCAGAAATATTTCCGGCTTCATATTATGAATGAATGGACTTTATTGTCATTGCTACAGTACAGGTACCAAACAATGAAATTTAGGAGGGGTGGCTCCCCTGGTGTTCGGAAAGAAAAAAATAAAATAAAATAAAAAATCGGCTCAATATCGGCTACAATTTAATAAAACCGATAAAAACCGATAAACATTAATTTCCCATTATCGGGCCGATAAATATCGGTGCCGATAATATCGTGCATCCCTAGTCTTGATCCATTAGGCACCAAGCAAACGCAGACCCAAGTCAGTCGATATGGCTGTATAAAAGACATCATAAACGTGGCCTTCATGGTTTACATACGCAGGGGTGCAAACTGGCGATGGTCCAAAAAGGTGACACTTTTTTTTTGTCCGTAGATGGTTAGCTCTATCATTAACAGTCTAACAATGATGCGCGTGTAAGTAGCGATGGCCCTGACCGTAACACCCGCATAATTAATGTAAGCAGGTTTCTACAAGTTACATTTAAGACCTTTATAAGAACACTTTTAATAGATTTGAAGACCTATTGAGCAAGTATTGGTATTAGACTCACATTCATTGATTATTTTCATTAGCAATGCTGGGTGATCTGTTCTGTTGCATATAGAACAATGATAATGTAAGTTAGCCTACTTTATCAATTCTTGATTCATTTCCATTGCTTCTCAACACAATACTAGATATAATAGCATAAATAACAGAATAAACTCACACACTTACTTACACTGCATAGCCTACATACTGAGATATGGCACACACACACACACACACACACACACACCTCTCACAGGTACACACACACCTCTCACAGGAGGGCCACACACACACTAGGGCTGCCACGATTAGTCGACTAGTCGCGACGACGTCGACTACCAAAATCGTCGCCGACATATTTGGTAATCGCCATAGTCGCATGTTTTTTTGGAGCTGAAATAAGCGTTTTTTTTTTTTTTTTTTTTTTTTTTCTAGCACCAGGGGAGCCCCCCCTCCCAAATTTCGTTGTTTGGTACCTGTACTATATCAATGACAATAAAGACCATTCATTTCATTCCATAAGCATTCGTTTTTCTTCCCTGAAGCTGCCACTGGCTAGCGTCTCCCAGTGTCTTTGATGTACATGCGCAGTGTCGGTCATCCGGGGCACACGTGACTTCCCCGGAAAAACAAACAGAGAAATGTCTTCCTCTCCTCGTACCTCTAAAGTGTGGGAGCATTTCAACCACAACGTTGAAAAAAAGAATGTAAAATATACAATTTGTAAAGCTGAACTCGCTTATCATGGCAGCACGTCTATGATGCGCGAGCATCTAAAAAGGAAGCACGTTGTGGCAGATGACGAGGAAGACGATGGCTCGTCTCGGTAAGCTAGTTAGCTTGTTATTGGCTAACGATATCGTTACGTTAAAAGCCTTCTTACATTATTTTACGTTGTCATCAAAGCGATACTAAAATTGTTGTCTTAACGTTACAGTGCTAAGAAGGCGCGTTCTACTATGAGATGAGTGAAGCAAAGCAAAACTTTTGTACTCTGTACAAGTATTTATTTTTGTTTTTGTATTCTTTTGGTTGCCTAGTGCCTAGCCTACCTCATTTTACTCAGCAGTTTGCACCCTCTACTACTCTTTACATTACATTACATGCAAGTGATGCCAGAAATAAATCTGCAAAGTTCATTAAAATATCTATTTTTGAGTGAACAATCATTTTAATTGTCTTTATTTTTAGTTAGCACATGCCTACAACAACAATTAACAACTTCAAGCTAAATTTAGAAGCTGATTTAGAAGATGATAGCTAAATAAGAGTGATTGAGTAATTGTGCGATAAGCTGTAATTTATGATCCGATTAGTCGACTAATCGTTAAAATAATCGGTGACTAGTCGACTATGAAAATAATCGTTTGTGGCAGCCCTAACACACACACACGTACAGCTACACACACACACGCACGCTATATTTACTAAACCACACACACCGTTGCTACCACTGCAAGTTTGAAGAAATTATAACTTCACATGCCTACAGTCGAATCGCCTCCTACGGCGATTATCGTATCGTGGCCTCTTGTCTTATCGTTTCACGTGGCAACATATCAGGGTTTTGGGCGCAGCTTAACTGACGGTATTTAGTGATCGTTAAACTGTTGTTTATTTTTCGTGTTATGAAAAAAAACGAGTCGGCGAGTAGCGTAGTTCTAGGCTGAGTTCGTAAATTCGCTCTGCAGGGCTTGACGCTTACCTTTTCCCCAGGAAGCACTGTGCTACCATGTTGAACAATTTAGTAGCACACCAAGAATTTCAGTAGCACAATGAAAACAACGACAACAAATTATCATAAACATAACATATCAAAATGATCATAACCGGCTCTTGGCCGTAATAAAAATGGAGACTCACACAATGTAAAGGGGAAGTAAGAATATACATTTTAGTTGGCCCACGGTTCGGTATGAACCTCGGTTTTTGGGTCACGGTTCACGGTTCGTGAAAAAAAAATATTTACATAAACACTTTCAAATGTGACGTGTTGTGGATTGGAACTACGGATCATAAGCTTTCAAATGATGTGTCATACATTGAAATCCGAAAAAATATGAAGTTAGTCATTTGAATGTTGTTAGACCTCAGGCACATATAGGGTTAACCTCTTTGTAATGAAACCGGAAGCAAACGCTGCTAGCAGCTAGCAGCTAACAAAACAGCGCTACGAACCATGAGAGCTGTATCCCATATACCCATTATGCACATTTTAAGCGCATATAGGACTCGCGTGAAGCATTTCTGCGACACGCGTTTCTGTTCACTGTTTTCATTCCCTCATCGCTTATACACATAAGTTTGACTGCACATGACAGTAGTTCAGCAGTCTTTTAGTCGCACTGGTGCTATTGAATGTATTTCCAAGTCGCACAGAAATATATTCACTCGCAAATGCGACCAAAACAGTCGCACTGTCGAGTCCTGCTCTGAGAGCGCCAGAGCGCACACTGGGCTCAACGTCATAAAGGGACCAAGTAATTTGATTGGACAAGAGGCATTCCATGACTGCTGGTCAGATTTCCAGAGCGAATTTACGAACGCAGCCTAGAACTACGCTACTCGCCGACTAGTTTTTTTTTTCATAACACGAAAAATAAACAACAGTTTAACGATCACTAAATACCGTATTTTCCGGACTATAAGTCGTACTTTTTTTCATAGTTTTACATTACCGTCTACAGCCACGAGAGGGCGCTCTGGGCTTTTGACAACTATATGCTGCTCCTGTACCACTGAAGAATTAACTGAAACATTAACGGGAGCTTGGTGAAACTGTTTACTGGTAACTTGCTTGTTGGACTAGCTGGTTTGTTGTGTTAATTTAGCCTATTCAGCCTCCCAGGTATGTTCTTTATGCTATTGTGTAGCTGAATAACTGTTAATGTGGCTTGTAGGGATGCTCCGATCTGGATTTTTGGGGCCGATACCGATCACCGATTTTTTTCCTCAAGATCAACCGATACCGATACCGATTTTTTAAAAAATACATAACTGTAGGCCTACTGACTGGATAGCCTACATATTTTTTGCTTTTTAGACAAAAGTTTTGATCCATTAGGCACCAAGCAAACGCAGACCCATTTTTATGGCATAGTAAAGGTCTGGCCTATCACCCAGTTAGTGTTATGACACGGGGGCGAGGGAGCTCAAGGACACGACACCGGAGGCAGAATACAGTGTTAGCCCCGTAGGGTATTTATTTACAGTGCAGGTGGGTGGAAACACAGATGATGAGTCCGGAGGTTTCAGCCTGGCGGGCTGGGGGTTTCAACCTGGCGGGATGGCGGTAGTGGTTGGCATGGGCTGTGGAGGAACAGGAAAGCAGGGTAAGTCTCCACGGTAGGCCAGTACATAAGATATCAACGAATCACAAGAATAGGCACAAGAGCAAAGTTCATAACTAATCACAGAGGATACTTGCCAGGTCATTCTTAGGGAAGAACTGACGATGAATGAAGGGAGTCCAGGGTAGATGTAGCCAGAGGGTTAATTGGGAGTGGAGACAGGTGTGTTGGTTTGACTGTGGCTGGATAACCCTCCAATCACCGGGAACGAGCTTCACCTGCGGCGGAGAGCACGCTGTGCTCGAGTTGTGGGAGCGGGTGCTCGAGCTGTGGGGGCGGGGGAGGGCGTGTGTGACGGCCCAGCCGTAACAGGACCCCCCCCCCGAGGGGGAGCCTCCTGGCGACCGGCCCGGAGCCTCCGGGTGGGCCCGATAGAAGTCCCTGAGGAGGACTGGGGACATGATCTGGGACCGGGGAATCCAGCTCCGTTCCTCTGGGCCATATCCTTCCCAGTCCACCAGGTACTGGAAACCCCGGCCACAGCGACGAGCCCTGAGGAGCCTCCTTACCGCCCACTGGGGGTGGCCATCCACCAACTGAGGAGGGGGCGGTGCAGGGGCTGGTGGCATCAGGTCGCTGGCGACATGGGGCTTAACCCGGGAGACGTGGAACACCGGGTGGATCCGACGGAGGGAGTGAGGGAGGACCAGCCGGATGGCAGCGGGGTTGATGACCCGGTCGATGGCGTAGGGGCCGATGTACCTCGACGCCAACTTCCGGGAGGGGACATTGAGGGGGAGATCCGCCGTGGAGAGCCAGACCCTCTGGCCCACCTGGTACACCGGAGCTGGAGTGCGACGACGGTTGGCGCTTCGGGTAGTTCGGGCGGTGGCCCGAAGCAAGGCCGAGCGTACGGAGGTCCAGACCCGACGACAGCGAAGGAGGTGTGCCTGGACCGATGGTACCGACGCTTCGCCCTCCTGGGTAGAAAGCAGGGGTGGCTGGTACCCCAAGGAGCACTCGAAGGGGGACCGGCCGGTGGCTTCATTCACCATGGCGTTCAGGGAGTACTCCACCCAGGGTAGGTCCTTGCTCCAGGAGGATGGATGGAGGGAGGACATGCAGCGGAGTGCCGACTCCAGGCTCTGGTTGGCTCTCTCCGCCTGCCCATTGGTCTGGGGATGGTAGCCGGAGGAGAGGCTGGTCGTGGCCCCAATCCCAGAACAGAAGGCCTGCCACACCTTGGATGTGAACTGGGGGCCACGGTCGGAAACCACATCCTGGGGAAGCCCGTAAAGCCGGAAGACGTGGGTGGTGAGTAGCTCCGCCGTCTCCGCCGAGGTCGGTAGCTTTGCCAGAGCTACCAACCGCACGGACTTGGAGAAGCGGTCCACGATGGTGAGGATGACCGTGTTGCCTAGGGACGGGGGAAGGCCGGTCACGAAGTCCATGGCGAGGTGGGACCACGGTCGACCGGGCACGGGTAGAGGCCGCAGCAGTCCTGAAGGCGGCCGGTGGGATGCCTTGCTGCGAGCGCAGGTAGGGCAGGCCGAGACGAACTCCCTGACGTTCGCGGCCATGGTGGACCACCAGAACCACCGGCGCAGGAAGGACAGTGTGCGTAGGGCCCCAGGATGGCAGGCGAAGCGGCTGGCGTGGCCCCACTGCATCACCTTGGTCCTGACGGCGTCCGGGACGAAGAGACGGCCGGGGGACCCCGGTCGGGGATCTGGCTGGGTGCGCTGTGCAGCTCTGACCACCGCCTCGATCTCCAGGGTGACCACTCCAACGACCCGGGAGGATGGAACGATGGTGTCAGGAGTGGTGGGTTCCTCCTCTGCGGCATGGAGCCGAGAAAGGGAGTCAGCCTTGGCGTTCAGGGAGCCCGGACGGAACGTGAGGTGGAAGTTAAACCGCCCGAGGAACAGGGCCCAGCGTGCCTGACGGGAGTTCAACCGCCTGGCCGACTTGATGTAGGTTAGGTTCTTGTGGTCCGACCAGACGGTGAAGGGGTGCTCTGCGCCCTCCAGCCAGTGCCGCCACTCGTGGAACGCCTCCACCACCGCCAGCAGCTCGCGGTTCCCGATGTCGTAGTTGGCCTCGGCGGAGGTATAACGGCGGGAGTAGAAGGCGCAGGGGTGCACGGTCTGGTCCTCCGATCGTTGAGAGAGCACGCCACCGACGCCCGTGTCTGAGGCGTCCACTTCCACAATGAAGGGCCTAGAGGGGTCTGGGTTGATTAGGACCGGCGCCGAGGTGAAGAGCCTCTTCAGGTCACTGAAGGCAGCGCTGGCTGCTGGTGTCCACGTGAACTGGCGCAGGGGGGAGGTGAGGGCAGTGAGGGGGGCGGCTACCCGGCTGAAGTCCCGGATGAATCGCCGGTAGAAGTTGGCAAAGCCGAGGAATGACTGCAGCTGTTTCCGGGTGGTAGGTTGGCCCCACTCGACGACGGCCCGAGTCTTCTTGGGGTCAGGGCGAGTCAACCCACCCTCCACGATGAGCCCCAGGAATTCCACAGAGTGAGTGTGGAACGAGCACTTCTCAGCCTTAATAAAAAGGCGATTCTCCAGTAGGCGCTGGAGGACTAGGCGGACATGTTGGACATGCTCCTCAGGGTTCCTGGAGAATACTAGGATGTCATCCAGGTAGAGGACGACAAAGATGTCCAGCATGTCCCTGAGGACGTCGTTCATGAGGGCCTGAAAGACGGAGGGGGCGTTAGTGAGACCAAAGGGCATGACAAGGTACTCATAGTGGCCACGGGGGGTCTTGAACGCCGTCTTCCACTCGTCACCCTCACGAATCCGGACCAGATGGTAGGCGTTCCGGAGGTCCAGCTTAGTGAAGATGGTGGCCCCAAGGAGGGGCTCAAAGTTGGAGCTCATGAGGGGGAGAGGATAGGTGTTCCGGACGGTGATGGCATTGAGCTCACGGTAGTCAATGCATGGCCTGAGGGTTCCATCCTTCTTCTTAACGAAGAAAAACCCCGCTGCCACCGGGGAGTGTGATGGACGGATGAGCCCCTCAGCCAGACAGTCGGAGATGTAGGTGTCCATGGCTGCCTTCTCCGGGGGGGCAAGGTTGTAGAGGCGACTGACCGGAAGTTTGTTGCCAGGGCGGAGCTCGACGGCACAGTCGTAGGGCCGGTGAGGCGGCAGGGTGCGAGCACGCTCCTTGCTGAAGGCCTCTCCGAGGTCGTGGTAGACCTCTGGGATGGAGGAGAGGTCAGGGGGAGCCGGAGGCGGTCGCAGAGGCGATGTGGGGGTATGGGCGGCACGGAGGCACCGGGCGTAGCATGCGGTACTCCAGCTCAGGATACGTCCCTCACCATAGCTGACATGGGGAATGTGGAGCTCGAGCCACGGTCGTCCCAGGATGAGCGGGGACTGGGGGGTCTTGAGGATGTAAAACCGGATCTCCTCCACATGGTTCCCAGAGACGGTCAAGGAGAGGGGTGTAGAGCGGTGGGTGAGAGGCCCCAGGCTGTGTCCGTCTAGGGCTGAGACGGAGAGGGGGGTCTCGAGGGCAACGAGGGGAACGGCAGCTGAGCGGGCCAGCTGGGCGTCCATAAAGTTCTCGTCTGCTCCCGAGTCAATAATGGCCTCGACCGTGAGGTTCTGCCCCTGCCAGGAGAGGGTGACAGAGAACCTGGCTGGGCTGGTGGTAGGTGGGGATTGAGAGACACGGCTCACCCGGATTCCCCCTTCGGGTGAGCCTGCCCTTTTGATAGGGACGGGCAGGTGTCACAGAGGTGTCCCTTCTCTCCACAGTAGAGGCACAGGCCCTGGGCCCTTCTCCTCTCCTTCTCCGCCGTGGTGAGGCGGGCTCGACCAAGCTGCATCGGCTCCTCGCCAGTGCATGGGGTGTAGGTCGACTCCCGTGCGGAGGAGGGGTTGGCTGTGACGATAGGGTCCTGGGGGCGTGGCGAGCTGGTCTGGTAGCGCCCTCTCTCTCTCCGACGCTCCCGGGAGCGCTCGTCAACGTCGATGGCTAGGGCCACTAGTTCGTCCAGGGCGGCGGGTCTGTCCCGGACGAGCTCGTCCTTGATGGCCTCACTCAGCCCCTGGCGGAAAGCAGATCGCAGTGCCCTGTCATTCCATCCGCTTCCGGCTGCCAGGGTGCGAAACTCGGTAGAGTAGGCCGCCGCGGTCCGGTTCCCCTGGTGGAGTGACATCAGTCACGCCCCGACCTCCTGTCCTGCAGTGGGGTGGTCGAAAACCCTCTTGAACTCCGTGAGGAAGGTAGCGTAGTCACCGAACAGGTCAGGGCGGGCGCAGAGGGTGGCCTGGACCCAATTCAGGGCGTCGCCGGTGGTGAGGTTGGTGATGAACGCCACCCGGGCTGCCGGCGACCAGAACTGGCTGGGCTGATGCGAGAACACCAACTCGCACTGGAGGATGAAGCCTCGGAACTGGGCGAAGGCTCCGTCGAAGGGGCGGGGGCTGGCTAGGTGGGGCTCCCGTGGCTGTCCAGTAGGTGGTGCCGGTAGCTGGGCAGGGTCAGGGAGAGCAGGGGGGGGGGCAAAGGCTGCGAGCGCGGCCACCTGTGCTGTAAGCGCTTGGGTCGTAGAGATGAGGTGCTGCATCTGGGTGGCGCGGTGCTCCTGGTTAGCCTCCTGGGTTGTCATGCGAGTGTTCAGGGCCTGGCACGCTGTAGCGGCCGCCTGGAGGAGGTGAGTGTGTTCAGCGAGGATCTGGATTGCCGTCGGGCCGGATCCAGGGGTGGGAGATGGTGCCCGGTCCTTCGTGTCGTCTGAGCCCAATTGCATGGTCAGTTCTTCTGTTATGACACGGGGGCGAGGGAGCTCAAGGACACGACACCGGAGGCAGAATACAGTGTTAGCCCCGTAGGGTATTTATTTACAGTGCAGGTGGGTGGAAACACAGATGATGAGTCCGGAGGTTTCAGCCTGGCGGGCTGGGGGTTTCAACCTGGCGGGATGGCGGTAGTGGTTGGCATGGGCTGTGGAGGAACAGGAAAGCAGGGTAAGTCTCCACGGTAGGCCAGTACATAAGATATCAACGAATCACAAGAATAGGCACAAGAGCAAAGTTCATAACTAATCACAGAGGATACTTGCCAGGTCATTCTTAGGGAAGAACTGACGATGAATGAAGGGAGTCCAGGGTAGATGTAGCCAGAGGGTTAATTGGGAGTGGAGACAGGTGTGTTGGTTTGACTGTGGCTGGATAACCCTCCAATCACCGGGAACGAGCTTCACCTGCGGCGGAGAGCACGCTGTGCTCGAGTTGTGGGAGCGGGTGCTCGAGCTGTGGGGGCGGGGGAGGGCGTGTGTGACGGCCCAGCCGTAACAGTTAGGGCCTGAAGCCCAAGTCAGTCGATATGGCTGTATAAAAGACATCATAAACGTGGCCTTCATGGTTTACATACTGTTACGTCCTCCTATGTTTTCTGTTCAGTTATCTGTCTTCCCCAGGAAAAAGAAAAAAAAAAAAAAAAAAAAAAAATCGGTTTTTGCGATCGGCCATTTTTGCCGATCACCGATCGAGTCATTTGGAGTGAAATCGGCCGATTTAAATCGGTGGCCGATTTAAATCGGTGGCCGATAAATCGGAGCATCCCTAGTGGCTTGTTATGTTAATTTAGCCTATTCAGCCTGTTGTTCTGTGTGCTATTGTGTAGGTGAATAACTTGCTTTTCCAGATTAAATGTCTGTTCTTGGTCTTGGATTTTGTGAAATACATTTCTAAATAAATGCGACTTATAGTCCAGTGCGACTTATGTGTTTTTTTCTTAATGACACATTTTTTTACTGGTGCGCCTTATACTCCGGAGCGACTTATAGTCCGGAAAGTACGGTACTTTATGGATTGGATTCACCATTCTCGTTTGCCATAGACTACTATTTGGTAAGGCTTTTGTAAATACTTTTGTTTTGGGACGTGTTTGTGTTTGGGGCGGTATGATCATCTAATTATGTGTAGTTATGTGTTTCTAGCATGTCAATGTTCTATCAGGTAAATTCTCTAGAACTAACCTCATGACATTTCACAATCACAAACATATATGTACAGAAACTCACTAAAGTATAAAATACCGCTTCTCTTGAAATCACTCTCCAGCTCCTATGACGCTTAGAGGTCAATGCATTAGTTTTTTTGGTGAACTACCGTAATAACCCTAAATGGTTAGAGAGTGCAACTTCTCTGCTTTCAGAAACTTTTTTTTTTCTTCGATTGCACATATAGTTCAAGAATTACGATAGTTTGAACGAACCCTGTAAAATCCTGTTGAGAAGTTATCGCAACATAGAAATAACGTTTTCCCACAATAAAATAACTTAAAAGATCGGCTTTTGCGATCGGCCATTTTTGCCGATCACCGATCGAGTCATTTGGAGTGAAATCGGCCGATTTAAATCGGTGGCCGATAAATCGGAGCATCCCTAGCTTCAATGACTTCAAATACAGTGAGACCACAAGAGGAGCTGGTGACGTTATGGTTCCAATTGCAGCGCCTCTCTAAGTTAGTGTTAACACCTTGTTACTGTTACACTATGCATTTGTTTGTAACAATATTGTTTCCCCCAATATGAAATGTATATCAATGGAATTGAGTGGAATTGTATATAATGTGATCTGACTGTGTGACTAGACATGAGCCTCTTCAGCTGCGGAAAAAACCGATCATTCACAGCCAAGAGAGACAAACTTCACCCTGCAAGAAAACACATCAGATCAGGCTGCAACCTGATATTACAAAACCCTGGGACCGGTTGAGTGTCTTCTTCCCAAATCCTGTCAGGTCAAGCAGGTGCCATGCTGCTACAGTAGGTGCCATGTAGGGCTGCAACTAACGATTATTTTGATAATCGATTAATCTGTCGATTATTTTTTCGATTAGTCGATTGATCGGATACAAAAAAGCGGGGGGAAAAGATTTAAAAAAAAAGTTTTTTATATGAAAAAATATGTATTTTGCTAATTTTATTTTATGTTTTCTAAATCAGCCAGGCCTATACATATACATGTGCAAAATGAATAAGTATTAATAAAAAATTAAAAATTATATAAATAAAAAAGGCTTTGCTACATCAAATAGGTTTAACAACAGGCCATGGACTATGGCGGTAGATTGTTTCAATAAAGTAGTTGAACTCTAGCTCAATACATGCATTGTTTTAGGTAATAACTTTGCTTAATGTAAAGGTCAGTAACCCAAAGTGCAATATAGGCTACAGACAAGACACTCATGTTTTTATATAACAGATATGCTCCAAAACAATGCAATGTGTCCTCTCACTCCATACAATAGGCTAGGCGACAGTCAGTGCCTCACTCTAACTCACGGGTAGCTTGGTAGGCTACCACTAGCTAGCCTTTAGCTTATCACCTCTGCTCTACCACTGACGTTAGCCAGCTAGCTAAATACACTTGTCATGCAATATTGAATTCATGAATGCGAGCAAACACTCACTGGCTATAGCATTACATTACAGTCATTTAGCTGACGCTTCGCCAGAACTCACACTAACGCATTTGCATGGAGAGCAGGAGACCATGGAAGGGCTGAGCCCAGCAGGACTTATATAATAAAACAATAGGAAGTTAGCTATAACCCTCCTCTATAGAAACATAGTTAGTGTAACCCTCCTCTATAGAAACATAGTTAGTGTAACCCTCCTCTATAGAAACATAGTTAGTGCTCTGGTTCTCAGCACAGCTACGCAGACTACAGCTGGACGAGCAGCGTAGTGACAGTCAGCTAGCGGCAGCAGCGAGCTAACCCTGCTAGCTAACTCACTAGCATGTCCTGACAGCAGACAGCAGACAGCTTCACTCTCAAGGCTTTTGAGTAGCGTGATTTAAATGTAGCCGCCGCGCCGGTGTAGGTACCGGATTTTCCCACTTTTCCGGTTCCGGTCATAGGTTCTGCCCTTTCCGGCCATAGGTAGCGCTATGATTCGCTATGATTCGCGATGCCTACACCGGCCGCAAGACAGCGTGACGTGCGTCAACAGGAAGTAGGTTTGTTATGGAAACAAAACCCCCCCCCAAAAAAGAAAAAAGTTAAAAAAGAAGAAAAAAAAAAGACGAATCGATAATGCCATTCGTCGCCAACGAATTTCGTTATCGATTTTTATCGATTTAATCGATTCGTTGTTGCAGCCCTAGTGCCATGCTTCACCACCCAGGATGATGGACTGTGTTGCTGGTCAACAAGCCATGAATAGCCTCCTCAAAAAAGGGAGGCTGGTGGAGGCAGGAATCAGAGGACAAGCTCATTGTAATGCATGAAATGGAAAGAGGAATGGTATACAACACAGGAATGGTATCAAACACATGTTTTAGGGGTGTGGGTGGAGGGGGTTGGTATCAAACATGTGTTCGATACCACTCCTCATTCCATACCATACACCACTCCTCATTCCATACATTACCATTTCCTCATATTTCTACTTCTACCAGCCTCCCCTGCTCCTCAACCACAACTTGAAGTCTGAGTTCAAACTGAATTGATACAACTCGAGTTTTTAGAAAAACCAATGCCAGTGTGCCTCAATGCAAGTTCACATCTATAGTCCAGTGGAAAGTTGGATTCATGTACCTTCTTATCGAGACCTGAAAGGGCATTTAGAAACCCATAGAAAGTTTCAGTAGGCTCTATATTCCTCTGTTAAAGCCTCAATGGATTCACACATGTACCATTATACCACCAACAACACGCTCTGAAGCTGTTGAATTTACACTCTGATCAATGGACAATAAATCTATACTGTTATTCAAGCAGCACACTGACTACTTTAAGTTATATCAAAGTTTCATTAAGATAGTGTTATCCCCTGAAAGGATATGACAGAATATTTGCAAAAATCTAAAGGGTGTACTCACTTTTGAGATATACTGTACAACACTATATGATGTTGTTGTTATATATATAACACTATATAATGTTGGTGGAACTTGTTATCAGTTTATGTCCGTGTCGCCTGGTCTGGACGAGCACACGGAGCTACTGATGGCGCTTCTCCACTATGGAAGGCCATCAACGCAAATAACGTCTAGAAATCCTGTGTCCACACGTAGCGCCATTGTAGTAGATTTTGGCACACATAAACCGTATAAACTGTATAGTTTGCCTTTTGCTATAAGGTCCCCCTCCTGACTATGGAGGCTAGGGGAGGGAGGGTAGGGTTTACGACCCTCCTGACTATGGGGGCTAGGGGAGGGGAGGGTTTACGACCCTTTGTTAAAGCCATGTGGTCATCTCAAAATGGCTTCTTGTGTTCTGAGCCCTACCCCCTGACCTATAACCTGAAATGACATCATGTGCAGTGTTTCCTCCAGGAATTTTTACAATGGTGGCGGGTGGCCGCGCGCTCAAAACAACGTTTTTTATTTATTTTTTTTTCTTCTAATCACAGCCAAAACTAGAGGATGGCCAAATTAAATAAATAATGAATATACAGAATATAAACTTGTGACTGACAGTCACATACACACACAAAGATCATCAGCTATAATATAATACGAAGTAGGCCTACATGAGCACAAAAGCGGCTAACGTTACTGATTAACTGTTTACTGTAGTGCAGAGAGATGGTAGTCGTAGGCGGCGTATCAAATGACAAAGCTAAACGTTTAATGAAGGACATGAACGATTGTCAACAACACACTCAAGCAGTAAATAGAACAGTCTAAACAACTTGGGTACTACGGACGGAACAATAGTCTCAACCTATAGTTCCGTGCGTGAATTATGTCAACCCACCACATTACAGAAGTAAAATCACAGTCAGATGGAGCATTCGGTAAACAGCTGAGTATCAGCTGAGTTAAAGAAAACAAACTCTTACCTTTGATGAGACCCACATGAGCCCTGTTTTCCCGTACTTCTCCCGTGTGTCTCTTATTGTCCAAATGTTCCCTGAATTTTAGCTGCATGTTTTTCCAGCATGTAATTCTGTTGTCAATAAAAAAATTGTCTCCCCTTCTTTTCCCCTTGACAATACTGTGTCGTTGCTAAAGTGACGGCACATAAGAATCGTTTTTTGACTTGCTAATGTCTGCTAACGTAGCACTTGAAACTGGCGCCGTTCTCTGGACTGCAGCTGCTCCCGCGTTAGCATTAGCATCCATCTTTTCTTCTCCCTTCTCACCGTCACGAGCTCAAATGACACTTGTCGGCCGATCTAACTCTTAACACTCACTTACAGGACTTCTGACACCATGTCGTGTTATTCTATTAAACATACACGTGAGTCCTTCTGTATTTCAATGTAAGTGTCTTTATTTTAACTCGCTCTGTAAGCTCTACAATACCGGTCTCTTGTTGTCTCGTCGTAACCTGCCCACCTGACCTGGGGGGTATTCCATCAACGTCGCTAAAGGAAAATCCTGGCTTATTTTTGATAACTCTCGCGAGACCTATCAGAATATGCCTGGATATTTGTAAGAACTCTCGCGAGATTTATCAGACTAAACCTGGATTTTCCCTTTAGCGATGTTGATGGAATACCCCCCGGATGTCACTACGGTGGCCTGTACACAATAACAATAATACCACAGTTCACATTTAGACCAATCAGGAGCCCTTGTGTCACGTCGTCAACTGAATGTCATTAATCTGATTTTGGATCAGCGGTTAGAGAGAGATGGGCGTGGATTTAGGTGCACTTTTAGTCAACATCCATTATAGCGCTGATCTAGGATCAGATACATTTTAATCAGCTAAAATGTTCAGTTTTTTTTTTTTTTTGAACTTTTTTTTATTTATTTTTTTGTGGACTGAATCAATTCGTGGCGGAGGAAATTCCATCGTGGCGGCCCGCCACCAATAAATGCATGTAGAGGAAACACTGATGTGACCTATAACCTAATGACATCATGTGGATCATCCTAGTTACATGCTAGTTTTCGCACCTTGGGCTTTTCTACAGTAAAGGTGATGGGATATTATTTGAAACTGTATTTACACATCATTGTTTACAAATAGGGGAGTGGAGCCAGGGGGTGAGGCTCTCTTCACCTCAGCCAGCCCCTCACCACCAGCAGCAGCTGCTCTTATAACTGTTCCTTTGTTTGATAAATAGTCTGAGAACTCAGAGGTTCTACTCGTGATCTGTTCCAAACAAGTTAACAAGGTAACAACACCATAAAGGAAATAAAGTGAACCTGGTTTGTCTTGATTCGCAAGGCGAACATGTCATCATTGTGTAACGTCCTGTCTGATAACATGTCATCATTGTGTAACGTCCTGTCTGATAACATGTCGTCATTGTGTAACGTCCTGTCTGATAACATGTCATCATTGTGTAACGTCCTGTCTGATAACATGTCATCAAATTGCTCCAGACTGCTTGTTATCCCGGATGACATTGGCTGACTGGCAGTTTAGGACAGAATGCTTCAAAGCATAACAATCATATTATTATGACGTCATATTGTTTGTTATATTTAAATATATGGGTTAGGGTTAGAGAGGTTTTAGGTTTTATTTCATTTCTAACATTTCCCCATGCCAGTTATCCGGTATGACATGTTGTGAGTAAAGAGTCTAATAGCTCTTGACCTTTGTAAGGCAGTGAGGGTATTTCCAGCATGTCAGTAACACTAGGCTATGCTACACCCTCAAAACATTTTCATATCATTTAATAAACAGAGATTAATAGATTAAATAAATGTTTTTTTATAAAGGGGTTTGGACATCACGTCACGTCATTGGGCCAGTTGCTTTTGGTTCTTTGAAAAGGAGGGTGCCACGTATTAAAGAGCTGTAACATCTAAACCATTCCTCCATCTTGGATCTGGATACCCTCAAATTAAAGAGGGTGTTTGACAGTCTGCACTTTAAGGCCATATTCATTCTATGACTATAACTTGAATATGTTTTGGTAAACAACTAAAATAACAACAGTTCTGTCAAAGAGTCCAAATGGACCTAACTGTAGCTTGGCTACTGTTTTCCAATTCTGGAAAAATAAATGTTCTATGTTTTGATTACATTTCGTCACTCTGTTTTAATATTTTGATCATCTGTGTTGGTAGGATTCCCTGCACTGTGAACTGTCCATCTGGGCAGAGAGATGGAGGCTTCTGCTTACTCAGTGTCAGAGAGCCAGAGGACACACCTTGGGTCCCCTGATGCAGAGGCAGAAGGACAGAACCACCGGAAGGACAATCTTATTAGGCTCCAGCCACCACCACCAGCACCACCTCCCACCCACAGGGACCATCACTCTCCCAACATTAAAGAAGAGTACGACACACCGTGGGACAGCTTTCTACGGGACTTTATCAAAAACCAAAAGGCCAAAGATGAGATGCTCAGCAGATCTGCGTCAGGGTGTCACCTCTCTGAAGCAGCGAATGACATGGATAGTGACAGTAATGACATGGATAGTGACAGTAACGGCAGTTCAGAGGTCAAGACTGAAGGTCAGGAGGTCAAGATCGAAGAGTGCTATGGTAGGAATTCCTCTCAGCAAAGGCCAACCACAGGCCGCGCTAGAGCTGACCAATCACATCCTGAGTCAGGTGGTCACAAGAGCAGCTCAGTGATTGGATTACAGGAGCAGCAGAGAAGGACAGCGGCAGGGCAAACCTCTGAGCAAAGGAAACATAGTTGTGGTCATGAGGACATGCGCCAGTGCTACGTCCAGTGTGGGAAGAAACTAAACACGGCGGATATTGTGAAAATACAGCAGCGAATTAGAAGACCAGACCAACACCGTTGTGCCACAACTAATCAGTAAGTCACACATGCTGCTAACCCCTAACACATGCTGCTAACCCCTAACACATGCTGCTAACCCCTAACACATGCTGCTAACCCCTAACACATGCTGCTAACCCCTAACACATGCTGCTAACCCCTAACACATGCTGCTAACGCTAACACATGCTGCTAACCCTGACACATGCTGTGGATCCTGTCCACAAGTATCCTGTTCAATAATTCACCATAGGGTGCCAGGTGTACAGTATGCTAATGGTGGTCATTGAATTGATATGATGAGTCATACTGCAGGTGCATGACTATAATCATACTGCAGGTGCATAAGTCCATTTGTAATTGTATTAGCTCAGTATTTACACATTTCAACAGCAGCTTAACAGTTATTAAAGGGCAGTTGGTAATTAAACAGTTGGTAGTTAAAGGGCAGTAGCCTAGGTAATTAAACAGTTGGTAATTAAAGGGCAGTTGGTAATTAAACAGTTGGTAATTAAACAGTTGGTAATTAAACAGTAGGTAATTAAAGGGCAGTAGATTATTAAACAGTTGGTAATTAAAGGGCAGTTGGTAATTACACAGTTGGTAATTAAACAGTTGGTAGTTAAAGGGCAGAACTATAAGCACGTCTAACAGATGAATGTCATGTATGATAAGGCAGCAAGCTGGCTTGGAAGGGAGCTGCCAGTCAAGCGTGCAAAGGCCACGCCCACACAGCCTCAGAACTGTCTGACCAGGAAGTAGAGCCTAACTAGAAGATTATTTTCATAGTTTATTATGTGTTAACATTTTTCCTGGACACAAAATACATTTGGAACCATTTAATGTTTACTTTCCAGACCCTTAAATTACAGCAAATGCAATCAGTAATATTATTATTGCATTTGCAGGATGTGTCCTGTCAGTCTAGATGGGAGTTCAGTGAACTCTTTGTCTGTCATGTCTAATCGACCTGCGTTGTTTCTGCCTCCAGTGTTTCTAGCCGCAGGTCCTCTTCAGCTCATGTAACCATGGTAACCATGTATGAACCAGAATGCACCGAGTCCCCCAGATCTGGCCGTGGTTCTCCAGCCCTGAAAAGCCCACAGTGGGGTCCAGAGATGGTGGCAGTGAAGCTGGAGGAAGAGGATATAGAGGAGAATGGTGTGATGGTGAAAGAAGAGGATGGAGGAGACCAAAGGAGGGAGGAGGGAGTGATGGTGAAAAGCCCACAGTGGGGTCCAGAGATGGTGGCAGTGAAGCTGGAGGAAGAGGATGTAGAGGAGAATGGTGTGATGGTGAAAGAAGAGGATGGAGGAGACCAAAGGAGGGAGGAGGGAGTGATGGTGAAAAGCCCACAGTGGGGTCCAGAGATGGTGGCAGTGAAGCTGGAGGAAGAGGATGTAGCGGAGAATGGTGTGATGGTGAAAGAAGAGGATGGAGGAGACCAAAGGAGGGAGGAGGGAGTGATGGTGAAAAGCCCACAGTGGGGTCCAGAGATGGTGGCAGTGAAGCTGGAGGAAGAGGATGGAGAGGAGAATGGTGTGATGGTGAAAGAAGAGGATGGAGGAGACCAAAGGAGGGAGGAGGGAGTGATGGTGAATCAAGAGGACAGAGGAAGAGTGGAGATGAAAGACAGTGAGATGGATGGTAAGTCTTTGTTATTGGTGAGGGTCATTGCACTGTTGTAAAACCAATGCTGCCAGTGCAGTGTGAGTCAGTCAGTACCTGCATCGTCTGACAGTCCTGCTCTCTCCCGCTGTGTGGGGTTGATATATCAGGGCTAGTTCCCCAATCTAACCCAGTCCTGGACTACAGGACAGCCACATGTAAACACCGTTATCCCCAATCTAACCCAGTCCTGGACTACAGGACAGCCACATGTAAACACCGTTATCCCCAATCTAACCCAGTCCTGGACTACAGGACAGCCACATGTAAACACCGTTATCCCCAATCTAACCCAGTCCTGGACTACAGGACAGCCACATGTAAACACTTTTATCCAAAGTGACTTACTACATTTGTCTAAAGTAAGTGAATCAGTTTACAAAATTGGGGAATAAAACATAATAAAAACAGACAAGAGAGAAATATGATAGAAAATCCATTTTAGGAATAGCAACTGCACTCTACTGCTCTCTACTGCTCTCTACTGCCCCCTACTGCTCTCTACTGCCCTCTACTGCTCTCTACTGCTCTCTACTGCACTCTACTGCTCTCTACTGCCCTCTACTGTTCTCTACTGCCCTCTACTGTCCTCTACTGCTCTCTACTGCTCTCTACTGCTCTCTACTGCACTCTACTGCCCTCTACTGTCCTCTACTGCTCTCTACTGCTCTCTACTGCACTCTACTGCTCTCTACTGCCCTCTACTGTCCTCTACTGCTCTCTACTGCCCTCTACTGTTCTCTACTGCCCCCTTCTGCTCTCTACTGCCCCCTGCTGCCCTCTACTGCCCCCTACTGCTCTCTACTGCACTCTGCTGTCCTCTACTGCTCTCTACTGCCCTCTACTGCCCCCTTCTGCTCTCTACTGCCCCCTGCTGTCCTCTACTGCCCCATTCTGTCCTCTACTGCACTCTGCTGTCCTCTACTGCCCTCTACTGCCCTCTACTGCTCTCTACTGCCCTCGACTGCACCCTACTGCTCTCTACTGTCCTCTACTGTCCTCTACTGCACTCTACTGCTCTCTACTGCCCTCTACTGTCCTCTACTGCACTCTACTGCTCTCTACTGTCCTCTACTGCTCTCTACTGCACTCTACTGCTCTCTACTGCCCTCTACTGCCCCCTACTGCCCTCTACTGCTCTCTACTGCACTCTACTGCACTCTACTGCTCTCTACTGCCCTCTACTGCCCTCTACTGCTCTCTACTGCTCTCTACTGCTCTCTACTGCCCTCGACTGCCCTCTACAGCTCTCTACTGCCCTCTACAGCTCTCTACTGCTCTCTACTGCCCTCTACTGCTCTACTGCACTCTACTGCCCTCTACTGCATTCTACTACCCTCTACTGCCCTCTACTGTCCTATACTGTCCTATACTGCCCCCTACTGTCCTATACTGCTCTCTACTGCCCTCTACTGCACTCTACTGCTCTCTACTGCCACCTGCTGTCCTCTACTGCACTCTACTGCCCTCTACTGCCCTCTGCTGTCCTCTACTGCCCTCTACTG
Organism: Nansenia antarctica; assembly: GCF_963989245.1. Taxonomy (NCBI): domain Eukaryota; kingdom Metazoa; phylum Chordata; class Actinopteri; order Argentiniformes; family Microstomatidae; genus Nansenia; species Nansenia antarctica. Next base: position 3,694,205 of record NC_137692.1, on the reverse strand, counting down.
CTCTCTACTGCTCTCTACTGCCATCTACTGCTCTCTACTGCTCTCTACTGCCCTCTACTGCTCTCTACTGCCCTCTACTGCCCTCTACTGTCCTCTACTGCACTCTACTACCCTCTACTGCCCTCTACTGTCCTATACTGTCCTATACTGCTCTCTCTCTACTGCTCTCTACTGCCCTCTACTGCTCTCTACTGCCCTCTACTGCCCTCTACTGCTCTCTACTGCTCTCTACTGCCCTCTACAGCTCTCTACTGCTCTCTACTGCTCTCTACTGCCCTCTACAGCTCTCTACTGCTCTCTACTGCCCTCTACTGCTCTACTGCACTCTACTGCCCTCTACTGCACTCTACTACCCTCTACTGCCCTCTACTGTCCTATACTGTCCTATACTGCCCCCTACTGTCCTCTACTGCTCTCTACTGCACTCTACTGCCCCCTACTGCTCTCTACTGCCCCCTGCTGTCCTCTACTGCTCTCTACTGCACTCTACTGCCCTCTACTGCCCTCTGCTGTCCTCTACTGCCCTCTACTGCTCTCTACTGCTCTCTACTGCCATCTACTGCTCTCTACTGCTCTCTACTGACCCCTGCTGTCCTCTACTTCTCTCTACTGTCCCCTACTACTCTCTCCTCTCCTCTACTGCTCTCTACTGCCCTCTACTGCCCTCTACTGCCCTCTACTGCCCTCTACTGCACTACTGCACTCTACTGCCCCCTGCTGTTCTCTACTGCTCTCTACTGCTCTCTACTGCTCTCTACTGCTCTCTACTGCCCTCTACTGCCCTCTACTGCTCTCTACTGCTCTCTACTGCCCTCTACTGCCCTCTACAGCTCTCTACTGCTCTCTACTGCTCTCTACTGCCCTCTACAGCTCTCTACTGCTCTCTACTGCCCTCTACTGCACTCTACTGCCCTCTACTGCACTCTACTACCCTCTACTGCCCTCTACTGTCCTATACTGTCCTATACTGCCCCCTACTGTCCTCTACTGCTCTCTACTGCCCTCTACTGCACTCTACTGCCCCCTACTGCTCTCTACAGCCCCCTGCTGTCCTCTACTGCTCTCTACTGCACTCTACTGCACTCTACTGCCCTCTACTGCCCTCTACTGCTCTCTACTGCTCTCTACTGCCATCTACTGCTCTCTACGGCTCTCTACTGACCCCTGCTGTCCTCTACTTCTCTCTACTGCCCCCTACTGCTCTCTCCTCTCCTCTCCTCTACTGCCCTCTACTGTCCTCTACTGTCCCCTACTACTCTCTCCTCTCCTCTACTGCTCTCTACTGCCCTCTACTGCCCTCTACTGTCCTCTACTGCCCTCTACTGCACTACTGCACTCTACTGCCCCCTGCTGTTCTCTACTGCTCTCTACTGCTCTCTACTGCTCTCTACTGCTCTCTACTGCCCTCTACTGCCCTCTACTGTCCTCTACTGTCCTCTACTGCTCTCTACTGCCCTCTACTGCCCTCTACTGCCCTCTACTGTCCTCTACTGCTCTCTACTGCCCTCTTCTGCTCTCTACTGCTCTCTACTGCCCTCTATTGCCCTCTACTGCTCTCTACTGCTCTCTCCTCTCCTCTACTGCTCTCTACTGCACTCTACTGTCACATAATTATTCAGAGCTTTGAACGAGATTATTAACACCCGAACAGCCATGGGTGGGGTCATTAACACTAGAACAGCCATGGGTGGGGTCATTAACGACCCCACCCATGGCTGTTCTAGTGTTAATGACCCCCCCATGGCTGTTCTAGTATTAATGACCCCAACCATGGCTGTTCTAGTGTTAATGACCCCACCCATGGCTGTTCTAGTGTTAATGACCCAACCCATGGCTGTTCTAGTGTTAATGACCCCCCCCATGGCTGTTCTAGTATTAATGACCCCAACCATGGCTGTTCTAGTGGCTGTTCTAGTGTTAACACTAGAACAGCCATGGGTGTGGTCATTAACACTAGAAGTCATGGATGGGGTCATTAACACTAGAACAGCCATGGGTGTGGTCATTACCCTAGAACAGCCACGGGTGGGGTCATTAACACTAGAACAGCCACGGGTGGGGTCATTAACACTAGAACAGCCACGGGTGGGGTCATTAACACTAGAACAGCCACGGTGGGGTCATTAACACTAGAACAGCCACGGGTGGGGTCATTAACACTAGAACAGCCACGGGTGGGGTCATTAACACTAGAACAGCCACGGGTGGGGTCATTAACACTAGAACAGCCACGGGTGGGGTCATTAACACTAGAAGTCATGGATGGGGTCATTAACACTAGAACAGCCATGGGTGTGGTCATTACCCTAGAACAGCCACGGGTGGGGTCATTAACACTAGAACAGCCACGGGTGGGGTCATTAACACTAGAACAGCCACGGGTGGGGTCATTAACACTAGAACAGCCACGGTTGGGGTCATTAACACTAGAACAGCCATGGGTGTGGTCATTAACACTAGAAGTCATGGATGGGGTCATTAACACTAGAACAGCCATGGGTGTGGTCATTACCCTAGAACAGCCACGGGTGGGGTCATTAACACTAGAACAGCCACGGGTGGGGTCATTAACACTAGAACAGCCACGGGTGGGGTCATTAACACTAGAACAGCCACGGTGGGGTCATTAACACTAGAACAGCCACGGGTGGGGTCATTAACACTAGAACAGCCACGGGTGGGGTCATTAACACTAGAACAGCCACGGGTGGGGTCATTAACACTAGAACAGCCACGGGTGGGGTCATTAACACTAGAAGTCATGGATGGGGTCATTAACACTAGAACAGCCATGGGTGTGGTCATTACCCTAGAACAGCCACGGGTGGGGTCATTAACACTAGAACAGCCACGGGTGGGGTCATTAACACTAGAACAGCCACGGGTGGGGTCATTAACACTAGAACAGCCACGGTTTGGGTCATTAACACTAGAACAGCCATGGGTGGGGTCATTAACACTAGAACAGCCATGGGTGGGGTCATTAACACTAGAACAGCCATGGGTGGGGTCATTTGACCTAGTGAGTAAAAATAAATTCTACCTTTGAAGTCGATCAAATTTCAGGACCCTCCTTTCATGACTTTTCCGAGATAAGTGCATTCTACCACCCAGTATCCTGACATGTTCTAAATCTACCTCGTATAAAGCTATTTCTATAACAGGTTTTACCCCAGTTACATACGCAGTAGTGATAGGATATTATATGTCTATGTACAGACAGTTATGAATGATAAACTGTACAGTAAGACAGTTATGAATGATAAACTGTACAGTAGGTCTCACTATAGCTATCACAGCAAAGTACTTGCAGTAGCCTACAGTTGATTATGTCTGTAATCCTCAACGGATTTTCATGGAACAACATGGAACAAATAACATTTTATTCATGACACAGTATATAATGTGTATAAAGTGTATTTATGATACAGTATATAATGTATATACATTTTCAAATATTAGCATATTTATTACTATTATTTTTTAATAATGATAATCAACCTCTTCTGCGTCATATGTGCAGCCACTCCCTGTGATACTCTGACCGTAATCCTGTATGGTGGTACGATGCTTGTAGGAGGTGCGGAGGTTTATCTCTCTGAGAGACATACTTAGATAGAGAACACTTTAATTCATATATTTGTATTCATTGCCTATTATCTTGTTAAATGTTGATATTTAATTTCTATATATTTTTTCTTAATATCCTAATGCTGTATGTAAAGCACTTTGAATTGCCCTTGTTGTATAAAATGTGCTATACAAATAAACTTGCCTATGTAACCCTGTATATGTTCCTATTCTTACAGACCAGCAGAGCTCCAACCCAGGTTCAGACAGCGAGCCCAGCTCCACCACACCAGGAAACCATCAACAACACAGGAGCTCGAGGCGGAAGAATCACCTTAAAACACACCCACAGACTTACACCGGAGAGAAGACCTACCGCTGCCCACTGTGTGGGAAGAGTTTTAGTGAAGCAGGAGCCCTGAAGAAGCATCAGAGAATACACACCGGAGAGAAACCATACCACTGCTCCCAGTGTGGGAAGAGGTTCAATACAGCAGAATCCCTAAAGAAGCATCAGAGAACACACACAGGAGAGAAACCATACCACTGCTCCCAATGTGATAAGAGTTTCAGTAAAGCAGGACATCTAAAGATTCATCAGAGAACACACACAGGAGAGAAACCATACCACTGCTCCCAGTGTGGGAAGAGTTTTAGTATAGCAGGAAGTCTAAAGATTCATCAGAGAACACACACAGGAGAGAAACCATACCACTGCTCCCAGTGTGGGAAGAGTTTTAGTGAAGCAGGACACCTAAAGAGGCATCAGAGAACACACACAGGAGAGAAACCATACCACTGCTCCCAGTGTGGGAAGAGTTTTAGTGAAGGAGGAAGCCTGAAGATGCATCAGAGAACACAGGAGAGAAACCATACCACTGCTCCCAGTGTGGGAAGAGTTTCAATCAAGCAGGAAATCTAAAGATTCACCAGAGAATACACACCGGGGAGAAACCATACCACTGCTCCCAGTGTGGGAAGCGTTTTAGTGAAGCAGGACACCTGAAGATGCATCAGAGAATACACACAGGAGAGAAACCATACCACTGCTCCCAATGTGATAAGAGTTTCAGTAAAGCAGGACATCTAAAGATTCATCAGAGAACACACACAGGAGAGAAACCATACCACTGCTCCCAGTGTGGGAAGAGTTTTAGTGAAGCAGGACATCTAAAGATTCATCAGAGAACACACACAGGAGAGAAACCATACCACTGCTCCCAGTGTGGGAAGAGTTTTAGTGAAGCAGGAAGTCTAAAGATTCATCAGAGAACACACACAGGAGAGAAACCATACCACTGCTCCCAGTGTGGGAAGAGTTTTAGTGAAGCAGGACACCTAAAGAGGCATCAGAGAACACACACAGGAGAGAAACCATACCACTGCTCCCAGTGTGTGAAGAGTTTTAGTGAAGGAGGAAGCCTGAAGATGCATCAGAGAACACACACAGGAGAGAAACCATACCACTGCTCCCAATGTGGGAAGAGTTTCAATCAATCAGGAGGTCTAAAGAGGCATCAGAGAATACACACCGGAGAGAAACCATACCACTGCTCCCAGTGTGTGAAGAGTTTTAGTGAAGGAGGAAGCCTAAAGAGGCATCAGAGAACACACACAGGAGAGTAACCAGACCACTGCTCCCAATGTGGGAAGAGTTTCAATCAATCAGGAGGTCTAAAGATTCACCAGAGAATACACACCAGAGAGAAACCATACCACTGCTCCCAGTGTGGGAAGAGTTTCAGTAAAGCAGGAAATCTAAAGATTCATCAGAACACACACAGGACAGAAACCATACCACTGCTCCCAGTGTGGGAAGAGTTTTAGTGAAGGAGGAAGTCTGAAGATGCATCAGAGAACACACACAGGAGAGTAACCATACCACTGCTCTGGAAACGATCGTAGCTCTACGCCGAATATTACCTACTGGTTATGCAGTTATTACAGGCATGTGAGCCGCACTGCCTATACTGTAATTAATGCGAAGTGAATGTGGCTCGTAATAAAATTAACGATGTTGTTATCAGCCGAGAAAATGAGTTAAGAAATGATTTTCTTTTACAACTTGAGTACAAGCATTTGCCTGGTTAGTAATCAAATGTTAAATCACCCTTCTCTGCCCTCTCCCACTTCCAGACGAACGCCTACCCTATATTTTAGCACTTGGCTTAATTCAGCCGCTTTTCTTTGAGCCGCTATTCACCTGCGTTCAATTTAAAGTATATTTGGTATTTCTGGAAGGAAGCATATACGCAATGTTAAACAAGCGCAGCTCGTTTTATAAATAATGCTTACGTCCGTTTAGAAAAAAGTTTTTACATGAAAGTCATAGATGACGTTCAAGTACCTTTTTATAAATGAGGCCCCAGGGGTGGCCAACCAGTTGGAGACTAATGGCGCTTTTCCACTGACCGGCCCGGGTCGGCACGGCACGGCTCGCCTCAGCACGCTTTTGAACAGTTCTGGGTACGAGACGTTTTCCACTATACACGATACCAGGAACGGCCGAATATCTCCGCGTCACAATGGGTTAGAATTCCAAACTAAAATTCTCCACGATCACAATAGCATGCTGAACACACTGAAATTCGAATGGAGTCTAATGTGGGGTACACACATAAGGATTTTCAGGGCGATTTTCGCCCGATTTTCAGATGTCTGAAAACGACAGAAAACGCCCGATTATCAGATGGATCTTAACATTTTCCTATAACAAAATCCTGTGGTGTGAGGTGTGTTAAGAGTCAATCAATTGTCAATTGACTCTCCCGACAACCTGCTCGGAAAATGGGCTCTCTAGAGTCTCGTTCCCCAAGCCAGAAATCTCACGTGAACCCATCCTTTTAATATTAATTAATTAATTAAATTAAGATTATGTAATGATTAAAGCACTTTGAGCCGCAACGTTTGCAGGAAAAGCACTATACAAATAAAGTTATTATTATTATTATCTAACGTAGTACCCTGACTGACCTGTACGAGACAACCATGTGCGACAGGGCAAATAAAGTGCCGAATAACGAAAAGAAGAAGTCAGCTCGCTTCTTGATTGGCTACGTTATAGTTGGACTCGCGAGCAGGGTTGCCAGATGGAAATGACATTTTCCACCCTAACCACAGTCTAAAACCGCTAATTCCACCAAACAATCTGGCAACCCTATGATTTCTGGTCGTAATTATTGAACACATTTCACATTTATGATTGCCGGCCACGCCCATTTTCCGAGCAGGTTGTCAGGAGAGACAATTGACAATTGACAATTGATTGACTCTTAACACAACTCACACCCCAGGATTCTGTTATAGGAAAATATTAAGAGCCATCTGATAACCGGGCGTTTTCTGTTGTTTTCAGCCATCCGAAAATCGCTGAAATCGCAGAAAATCCTTATGTGTGTACCCCGCTTAAGTCATGTACCGTTAACGAGATAGAATAAGCAAAGCAGATTTATGGTACATCGTAAAACGCTCATCAGGGGGGGGGGGACCCGTCGCTTAAGGCCGAATATCTCCGCGTCACAATGGGTTATAATTCCAAACTAAAATTCTCCATGATCACAATAGCATGCTGAACACACTGAATAGTAAGAACAGTAAGAAGTAGTAGTCTCTGCTGTTCAACACTGTTGTGAGATTTAAAAATGGCGGTTAGTGGTGTACTGTGAAAACATACGATGACGATGTTGTGATGATTTCCATTGACCAATCAACGGTGTGCAGCGTCACACGTCACACGCAGCCTGGCAAAAAGGTACCGGCTCGCAAAAAGGTTCCTGCCCGCGAAGGGTAGCTAAAGAACCGACCCAACCCAACCCAGGCCGACAAATGGAAAAGCGCCAAAGAAGCAGGCCAGCCTGGGTCGACCCGGGCTAGCCCTGTAGTGGAAAAGCACCATAAGAGCCCCAAAGAATTGTTGGGGTACCAGAAAGAGCCACATCATACATGCAGGCTCACAAAAGCTCTCACTCACACACACACAATACATTTCCAATAGGCTATGAGACCAGTGGTGTCATTTCAGCAAAAGCCAAGGTATGGCAAGGTACAGAATAGGGGGGGCTGAGGGGGGGTTTCAAATCAGTTGTGCAATAGTCTATTTTGGTGAGTTGTTTCTATACAATTGACTTATATTACATGAAGGTAATTGTTGAATCAGCTTGTCGGTAAAACGATGGAATGGATCAATCTATTGAGGATTGTGATCTTAAATGCGTTGTGTCATCTCAGGATAGATTAGGTGCGCAGCATACACGATTTGACAAGAAAATAGAACGTTCAACACGGGTCGGAATCTCTGTACTTGATTTATTAAGACAGTCAGCGAATGGTCCATCAGCACAGTATCTCAGCATTCGGCATTCAACGACCATTCCACGACATTCAACGACATCATTATGACATACAGACAGGCTTAAATACTCTCTCGACCATCCTGCGTATTGTGGCGTTATTGCTACCCCTGAAGAGCAGGCTGACCTGTAAGGAACAGAATGTGTGTGTCTAAGTGTGTGGGTATGTGCTGTGTGTGTCTGAGTGACATGAGAATAGAGTGTGTGTGTGTGTGTATATGTGTTATGTGTATGTCTGAGTGACATAAGCATATATGTTTTTAGAAAACCCCATAAGATCTAACAGTCCCCCCTGAATACTAAACAAGTTACTGAATTTTAAAGATCAATGGTATAGAGAATAATAAAACATATATGAAGAACATACATCTCATACTGTCCTGGTTGAAAACTAACAGTGAGAGAAGTTTTTCCAGCCAGGCCCAGTATATCAGCTCCAGCAAGGCACTCCAAGGTCGGTGCCCCTAGGAGTCAGATAAGCTTAGCAAAACATGACAGTCTCCAGTTCTGATCCTGTACTGACACACAGAGTATATTAGGAAGAAATACACCTAACATTTTAACCATCCTTACACTTACAAGAAAATCAGCCATAAATCATGCGGGAGAAAAGTCCCCCCTCGGTTCCTCCGCTAGTCAGGGTCCGGTTGATTGAGTACCGACCCCCTCCCTGGAACTCTAACGGTCATTCATGGTCAAGGATGTAGAAACACAGGTGGTGTTCAAATCTCTACAGAGACCTCCCTGTCTCGTTATTGCCAAATGCACCGGCTAGTTTCTCACCTCCTTGACCATCAGTTCGACCCCTACATTACGACTAATTTAAACAAAACCTTACTGTTCTGTTCCCTTTATTGACCGTCCTCGAGAGTAGAATAGATCTCTCCTATTAGATGATAGTTACTCCAATAACACTACCAAAACAAGTAATTTGTTTTTAGAAAATTATTTTTCAACAGCCTGATTAGTACATTGGTCAAAGGCCACAGCCTACCCTGTCTAATCTTTAATGCATACACTTTTACTGTAAAAAAAAAAAAAAAAGGGATTAGCAATCTCATAACCATATTGTTTACATCCTATTAACCTACACCACTTTCCCATTCACCAGTCACCTAGGGAAGAAAGGTTAATCAATTTGCATTTTATTTTTATTTTCCACAGTCCAATATTCCCAATGTTCGATATTCAATCTTTAATCTTTCGAAGAGAGGTGGATCTCCCCCTTCCTCCCATAGACTCGTCTCGGCTCTCCCTGTAGACTCGTCTCGGCTCTCCCTGTAGACTCGTCTTTGCTCTCCCTGTAGACTCGTCTTTGCTCTCCCTGTAGACTCGTCTCGGCTCTCCCTGTAGACTCGTCTCGGCTCTCCCTGTAGACTCGTCTCGGCTCTCCCTGTAGACTCGTCTCGGCTCTACCTGTAGACTCGTCTCGGCTCTCCCCGATCAAGTCCTCTGCTGGGCCGTGTGAGAACAGGAGGCCTGGTTGTTCTCCCCCCCCCCCCTGGTTTCATCGGCCGCACTCTTCCAGCTCCAATCAGATTGTTGTCTGGAAGACAGGACACAAACCAACCAAGCAGTATCTTCGAAAATTCAAACACCACTGTATTACATGTTTTTGTTCAATACTGCTATTTTTCTAACTTTCAGGCAAAACTCTTATAACCTCCACAATTTCTGTTATAACCTCCCCCCTGGTTTCAACACTCATATCTTTCCCTGCAGACACACCTGTAGGTATGGTACAGTGGGGGACATATTGAGACATCAGCTGTGATTTCCCAAAATGTCATCTTCACCCCGAATAGGCCCCCACACTCTAAACAGTGTAGATCTGTAGTTCGAAGGCTCTGCACCAGTGACCCATGCCATTATTGTCCCTCCTTTGGAGTGTTGAAACCCAATACTTTACAATTTCCCCAGAAGCAATTGTCAGATTGAGATACTGAGATGCAATGATCAAATTTGTAAGACAATGCCATCAAAAGTTCAACTTTTTAGTTCCATTTAACTTCAATTACACCAGATGCACATTTTAGTCACACTCTCGATTATTCCTGCAGGACCTGTGTGTGTGTCCTTGCAAGATACAGCCCAATCTCCCTGGCCCAATGGCCTGCATTGCCACAATAGTGACACACATCAGTCATTCTCTCTCCCCCCTCTGCCCTGACGCAATCTATAGCTTGTGTGCTCAGATGTCTGTGTTTTCTGTTTGTTTTTGTTTTTCAAAACCAATGGGACCACTTGTCAATTCGGCTCCCATATCCATTAAGATTACATATCTTATTAAAGTGACACAGATCATACTCTTACTGACACACGACAGAGGGGTCTCCTACAAAGATTGTTGGCCTGTGTCATAGTTCTTTCGTCTACAGACTTCCAGCCAGTGTTCTAACAGGTCCCATTCTGGGACATAACGGTACGCCACACTCCCTCCTCGGCCTTGTGGGCCAGATGAGGAGACGGCGCTCTCCCCCTCCTCTTCAGACTCATTGTAAACACACCACACGTGGTCCCATGCTCCCCCCTCCACCTAGGATGAATTCTGCATGTTAGCTTGTGCTAATTTCTCCTCTGCCTTAATCACTTCATGATGATAGACACAGCTAGTCAAACTCATTTCTGAAACAGCTTGTAGTGACATTCTAAGACTAGACTAGCCCGTGTAGAGAGGCAAGCGGGGAAGAGGGACAGAGTGAACTGTGTGTGTGTGTGTGTGTCGAGTCTGTGTTGAATCTGGCCAAGGTTATCAGACAGAGTCCTTTTTTCCTCTGAGAATAACTCAACTCCTAAACTTGGTTGGGTCACTGAATCAATGTATGACACACAACGTCTATATCAACTTCCCCAAATCTCCCTTATTATTCTTAATCACCAATTGTATTGACAAAGGAAGCACCAATTACCCACAAGCTTGTTTTTTTCTTGTTATGTAGACTGTTTGTTCTACAAGATCCCAATATCACAGTAAGACAGTAGCCTATCCTGTCCGCTTTATTCCCAATTGTATGGACACAGAAAACTCCCCACAAGCTTGTTATGATTAGTTTTCAGATTTCGCCCATACTAGACAAAGCCACCACCTGTATTATGCATTTGTCGTCAGGGAGACTGTATCATATCTCCTGTTTCGATAGACCACTGGACTTACTATAGGCTTGTCGATAGACAAACTATAGATTTACCAGCAGACAACTAGACTTTATCAATAGACAACTATAGACTTCAGCTCTAGACCACTATAGACTTTATTGAGACAACTATAGACGTTATCAATAGACTACTATAGACTTTATTGATAGACTACTATAGCCCCGCGGTGGTGTAGCGGTCTACGCACTGGCCACTAGTGCATGCTGCCCACCGGGGCCGGGGTTCGTATCCCGGCTCGCCAGATCCAGATATGGCTGGGGCACACACGGGAAGCGGCATATTGGGCGGCCGCTTCCGAGGGCGGTATAGGAGTATTTCTGGACAAGGATCCGTCGCGCAACAGCGCCCCCGGGGTGCCGGAATAACGGCGCTGGGCTCAAGGAGCCAGTCAGCTAGTCTGCCTGGCGGCCTCTTCGTGGACTGCCGGCCACGGGGTCGTGCGGCGGATCCTATGCAATAGGCAGGGGATAATTGGATGCTAGGTTGGGTTCAATTGGCTACCAAATTGGGTGAAAAAGGGATAAAATCTGAAAAACTAATAATAAAAAAAAAAGATAGACTACTATAGACTTTATCAATAGACTACTATAGACTTTATTGATAGACTACTATAGACTTTATTGATAGACTACTATATACTTTATTGATAGACTACTATATACTTTATCAATAGACTACTATAGACTTTATTGAGACAACTATAGACTTTATCAATAGACTACTATACTACCACTACTACGCCCAGTGGAAGTAGGCTGCAGAGGGTTCGTAGCCACCTCAACATCCAGGCTACTCAGGGAGATGGGAGTGCGAGGGAAGACCCACCGGCAGGCAATCAAGGACCTCTCCAGGGCTGCTGAAAAGGGGAGCCAGTGGCTGTGGATGAAGAGAAAGGACTCGACCCGGGCGTTCAAATGAGCTGATCGCATCTAAGGAGTGAACCTGGGACGCTGGGATCCACTGCTGAACCCTCTGGAGGTGTCGTGGGCTTATCAGCGAAACATTCATGAAGGAGGGCGCCCACTTGACAACCCAAAGGATGCCATCGCTCATTTGAACACCACAGAGTCTCATCGGTGCCTTAAGTATGTATCTATCGAGGGATATCAACATCTAGTCCTACATAACAGATCTACTTTATCAATAGACTACTATAGACTTTATTGAGACAACTATAGACTTTATCAATAGACTACTATAGACTTTATCAATAGACTACTATAGACTTTATTGAGACAACTATAGACTTTATCAATAGACTACTCCCGAGACCCACAGCGTATTACAGTTAACCCACACAGCGAATTACAGTTAACCCACACAGCGAATTACACAGCGAATTACAGTTAACCCACACACTACCCACAAGCTATCAATTCTTGACAATACATATAGGATTAGCCATGAACCATAAAAAAATCATAAAGTCTGTTTTTACTGTTCTAAATTTACGTGTTGAATATTCTATATCAGAGGTTCTTTATCTGATCTGAGCGACTTTTTAGAACTCGCTTTTTAGTTGATCTTTGCTGTAAACCCGGACTGGAGCCACCTGTCACCACGGAGTTCCTCTCCTCTGTCAGGAAGGGAGTGGAGGGGTGCACGTCTTTGTTTTTGCTGTCCGCCGGCTCACTGTTACCACGATGTACCAGTTCGAAAGTTCAGTCGCTAAATCCGGGTCACGGCACCAATTGTAGAATCAGCTTGTCGGTAAAACGATGGAATGGATCAATCTATTGAGGATTGTGATCTTAAATGCGTTGTGTCATCTCAGGATAGATTAGGTGCGCAGCATACACGATTTGACAAGAAAATAGAATGTTCAACACGGGTCGGAATCTCTGTACTTGATTTATTAAGACAGTCAGCGAATGGTTCATCAGCACGGTAACCAGCATTCGGCATTCAACGACCATTCCACGACATTCAACGACATCATTATGACATATGAATGAATGAATGAATGAATGAATGAATGGACTTTATTGTCATTGCTACAGTACAGGTACCAAACAACGACATTTAGGAGGGGTGGCTCCCCTGGTGTTAGGAAAGGGAAAAAAAAAACTTTTAGAAAAAGAATAAAATCACAAGAAGGTAAGGAGCTGGTTTACATAAATAAAGGCTATGTACACAATCCACTGTACTGTACTGCACAGATAGTCAACTAGGGTTGTCATATTGCACAATAGTATTTTTTCACGTTATTTAAACAGTTTGCAGGCTTGAAATGTACATGTTTGTGCCTCAGCACTACACCTGATTTTTTCAGTCCAGCAGCTGCCATACAATCCGTCCAGACTGTCCAGGGCCCAGAACCTAGGTCTTTGCTGTGTTCAGGGCCTGGACGGCCCTGTGGTAGAAGCAGTTCTTCAGTCTGTTTGTCTTAGCGGCCGGGGTCCTGTACCTCCTTTTCGAGGGCAGCCTGATAAAGTGTACGTGCCCAGGGTGGGTCGGGTCCCTGGAGATCTTGGAGGCCTTCCTGAGACAGCGTGTGTTGTACAGCTCTTCCAGAGAGCCGGTGATCTGTGCTGTTCTCACGACTCTGTAGCGCATTTCTCTCCGCTGTTGTGCAGCTGTAGAACCAGTTGCAGATGCAGTAGGTGAGGATGCTCTCCACTGCGCCGCGGTAGAAGGCCACCAGTATCTCCTGCTTGTTGTGTTCTTTCCTGAGGCATCTCAGGGTGTATAGCCGCTGTTGTGCCCTCTTGATGGTGCCTTTTGTGTTGTCCTTCCAGGTCAGGTCATCCCGCATGTGATGTCCCAGGAATCGGAGGGTTGAGACTCTCTCCACGCTCTCTCCGTCGATGAGCAGGGGCTGGATCTCGGACTTTTTCCTCCTGAAGTCTACGATGAATTCCTGGGTCTTTGACTTGTTCAGCAGCAGGTTGTTAACCTTGCACAGCTTGCTCAGTTGCTCTACCTCATCCCTGTACGCCGCCTCGTCCCCCCCCGAGATACATCCCACCACGGTGGTGTCGTCTGCAAACTTTACGATGTAGTTGCTGGGGTGGACGGGGGTGAAGTCGTGGGTGTAGAGGTTGTAGAGGATGGGGCTTAGCACGCAGCCCTGGGGGGACCCAGTGCTGAGGCTGAGGGCTGTGGAGGTGTGGGGGCCCACCCGCACCCTCTGGGGGCGGTCGGTCAGGAAGTCCTTGATCCACGCACATATAGAGTGTGATAGACCCAGGTCTAGTAGTTTGGTCACTAGCCTGTCTGGAAGAATGGTGTTGAAGGCGGAGCTGAAGTCCACGAAGAGCAGTCTCGCGTAGCTGTTTCCCCTCTCCAGGTGGGATAGAGTGGCGTGGAGAGTCGTCGCGATGGCGTCCTCTGTGGACCTGTGGGCTCTGTAGGCGAACTGGAATGGATCCAGGTTGGGCGGGAGGCGTGTGAGTATGTGGGCCCGGACTAGTTTCTCGAAGCACTTCATGATGATTGGTGTGAGTGCCACCGGGCGGTAGTCGTTTAGGCAGCTCACCGTGCTTTTCTTCGGGACTGGGATGATAGTTGAGGTTTTCAGGCAGGGTGGGACGGTGGCCTGGGACAGGGACTGGTTAAAGATGTTGGTGAAAACCCCGGCCAGCTGGTCGGCGCAGTCTCTCAGCACCCGTCCCAGGACGCCATCCGGCCCCGAGGCTTTCCTGGGGTCCACCGCCTTCAGTACGCGTCTCACTTCATGCTCTGTGAGGGTGAGGCTGCTGAGAGCTGGAGAGAGTGGTGTTTGTGTTGCGGTTACCTCCGTTCGCCCCTCGTCGAACCGGGCGTAGAAGGTGTTCAGCTTTCCCGCCAGCAGGGGGTCGTCCTCTGCGGCTGTGAGCCTGTTGGCTCTGAAGTTTGTCATCTGCTGAACCCCCTGCCACATCCGCCTGGAGTCGTTGCTCAGGAGGCATTCCTCAATCTTCTCTCTGTGCTCTGCCTTGGCCGCTTTGATGCCGCGCTTTAGGTTGGCCCTGGTGGAGCTGTACAGCGGTGTGCTCTTCCCTGCGAAGAAGGCGTTGTCCCTCTCGTTGATCAGTTTTTGGACCTTCCCAGTCATCCATGGCTTCGTGTTGGGGTAGACCCGGACCCGTTTGTCCACGGTGACTGAGTTGGTGCAGTTCACTATGTGGTTCAGAACCGACGACGTGTACTGTTCCAGGTCCTCATGCTCATATTCCTGCCATAGGGTGTCATTTAGGCAGATCTGCAGTGGAGCGGACCCTTCTGGCCAGGTTCTGACAGTCTTAGTGGTGATGGGAGCACTTTTCCCCATTGTAGTGTATGCAGGAATCAGGAGGATTGACACATGGTCAGACATGCCTAGATGAGCTAGCGGACTAGCCTTGTAAGCACGTTTGATGTTGGTGTATACCTTATCCAGTGTTTTTTCTCCTCTCGTTGCACATTTCACATGCTGATAGAACTTGGGTAGTACTGCCTTCAGGTCAACATGATTGAAGTCCCCCGCTATGATGTGAATAGCCTGTGGATCAGTGCTTTGTTGGCCACTGATGACTTCATATAGTCGCGCCAATGCTAGGCTACAGACAGGCTTAAATACAGGCTTAAATACTCTCTCGACCACCCTCTATCTGTGCCCTGGCGCCTAACCCCCAAGGTCTTTAAGATAACAACCTCTCGAGTCTGCATATTGTGGCGTTATTGCTACCCCTGAAGAGCAGGCTGACCTGGAAGGAACAGAATGTGTGTGTCTAAGTGTGTGGGTATGTGTTTATGTGTGTGTGTCTGAGTGACATGAGAATAGATTGTGTGTGTGTGTGTATGTGTGTGTGTTATGTGTATGTCTGAGTGACATGAGAATAGTGTGTGTGTGTGTGTGTGTGTGTGTGTGTGTGTGTGTGTGTGAGTGTATGTGTTATGTGTATGTCTGAGTGACATAAGCATATATGTTTCTAGAAAACCCCATAAGATCTAGCATAATGAATAAAGGAGACAGTTACAGTATGTAGGTAGTAATCTACATCTTTCCTAGCAGGTGGACCTGGTTCAATATCCTTAGAAACAAAACATTACAGATTTAGCTATTCTCAACTCTAAATTAACTGCACTGTTAAAACACTAGTATTTTAAGACCTCACCTGTGTCCTGTACTTGTCTCTGCTGCCTTTTGACCAAAAAAGCTCCTTGTTATGTCTGTTTTCCTTTTTCTCACTGGCATATTTGTGTTACAGCTCACCTATTACAAGTGAGACGATTGACAATATCAAAAACATGCTTGCACACACACATATAACTTACTCACACACAAGTTAGTGTTACTGGCCCCAATTTGGTACAATTATTACAGAAATTATTGAGAATAGAGACATGGTTGACATTAAACTAGCTGTTGTTGTACCGTTTAACATTCTCTAACTAGCTTAGTTAGGTCGGGTTTTTCCCTAAAATAAAATTTAATTAGAACATGTTTGTACTGACACAACATGACATGAACTTGTTCATTAATATATTACATTTGAACCAACAGTATTATGGCGTTTATACAGTTTGTTTAACCCACCTGAATGAATGAGAATCGTGGACAAGGTTTTAACATGAACGTTACTCATGGCTTGTTTATTGAGGAACCGATGTCCCGCTCCAGTGTTGCCAGATTAGGCTACTTTTGGTCACTCTGGACGGGTGGATTCGGCAGCTTTTAGACTGGTTGGGCTTGAACTTGTCAATCCCGTCTGGCAACCCTGCGCTCCACTACAGCGCCTGGCTGGGGGGGTGAGATGGAGCGGGAGGATGTTGAGTTACCGTTGTGGATAAAATCACCAACATGACAACACGTGTTTCAGATACAATTTTCAGGGGATTTTTTTATTATGCAGGTATGGCGAGTGCCATGAATTGCTAAACCAAAACGACGCCTATTGAGACACAGCGAGCGAGCCACACACTTTTAATGAATGGATTAAAGAGCCGCACACAGACAGGCAAAATAAAATTGTGTACGTACTAAAGTCTATAAATACCAAATATACTTGAGAATGAGCTTTGTATTTACGCCCTGAGATAGTGGCTCAATTATAGCGGCTGAATTAAGCCAAGTGAGCGGGAGAGGGCAGAGAAGGGTGGCTTCTCTGTAAGTTGCATTTGTAGTGAGGCTGATAGGCATAACAATTGTGCATTTTATTACTAAAGCATGACACTTTCTACAGTGTTTCTATAGACTGTAAACTTCATTTTTAGACGTGGAACCACTTCAGATTTGACCTCTGGCGTCAGGTAGACGAAAGGTAGACACTAATTTTCAGGAGTAAAATATTTCTGCAAATCATTCTAGAATGTTGCTGTGCAATCTAGAACTTCCATTAACTGCAATGTATAATGTCTGCTTGAGTGCATTATGACATCAAATTGAATATTTAGGATGTATGCAACATTCTTAGAACATGGAAGCAATTTACCATGAGAGGAAGGGGGTTGTGGACTCATTTACCACTGGTACAGGGTTGGAAAACCCTGTGATCATCAACCCTGTGATCAACCCTATGATCATTCTATAGTATAATATGATATATTATCATTCTAAGGAAAACATAAATAACGTTTAAAAAAAAGAACATAGTAATATACTATATTCTTTTTCCATTTTGTTTTCACTTTATTATTTAGAAAAATCATTTTGATCATTCTATAGTATACTATGATATATTATTATCATTCTAAGAAAAAAAAGTTAGTTTTTTAAAAGGATGGATATATTAATGGTGGGACACACATGACAGAACGGACATTGTAGGAGGTAACTGCCTCCAGCAGAGGGCAGTAATGTTAACAACCTGCTGCTGAACCAGTCAAAGACCCAGGAAATCATTGTGGACTTCAGGAGGAAAAAATCTGAGGTCCAGCCCCTGCTCGTCGATGGAGGGAGCGCGGAGAGAGTCTCAACCCTCCGATTCCTGGGGGTGCACATACAGGATGACCTGTCCTGGAAGATCAACACAGCAGCCATCATCAAGAAGGCACAACAGCGGCTCTACTTCCTGAGAGTCCTCAGGAAAGACCACATCGGACAGGAGATGCTGGTGACCTTCTACCGCTGCGCAGTGGAGAGCATCCTCACCTACTGCATCTGCGTGTGGTTCTCCAGCTGCACAGCCGCAGAGAGGAATGCGCTACAGAGAGTCGTGAGATCGGCCCAGAAGATCACCGGCGCCCCCCTCCCCTCTCTGGAAGAGCTGTACAACACACGCTGCCTCAGGAAGGCCTCCAAGATCTCCAGAGACCCATCCCACCCTGGGTACGAACACTTTGCTCGGCTGCCCTCGGACAGGCGGTTCAGGACCATGTTCGCAAGGACAAACAGACTGAAGCTCAGCTTCTACCCCAGGGCCATTCAGGCCCTGAACACAGCAAAGACCTAGCTTCTAGGCCCTGGACAATCTAGACAATTTGATGGCAGCTACTAGATTGAAATCAAGTGCAATACTGAAACACAACTGTGAACATTTCAAACCTGCAAACTGCGACACTTTAAATGAATGTGCAATAACACTATGTGCAATATGACAACCCTCGGGTACATAAGGTTCAAGAGATAGGAAATGTCAGAATAGGTATAGCATAGCATAGAGTACAGCACAGTGTTTTATTTGTATAGTATAGTATAGTGGATAGTGTACATAGCCTTTATTTATGTAAACCAGCTCTTTTCCCTTCTTGTTTTTAGTTTTTTTTTCCTAGCACCAGGGGAGCCCCCCCTCCCAAATTTCGTTGTTTGGTACCTGTACTATATCAATGACAATAAAGACCATTCATTCATTCATTCATTCATTCACTCATAATGCAGCATCGGAGGGAGAGACACACACTAGACAATAAATGTCTAGCTGGCAGAGTGATGATGACACCGTGGCTTTGGTGTGTGAAGCTTTGAATTGAATAAATGTGCTTGTGTTACTAGGAACAACAACATTTTATTCATTTATTCATTCTTATTTAAAAATAACTTCTCCATATACGTCATCAACACATGCCTCTTACCATATACGTCATCAACACATGCCTCTTACCATATACGTCATCAACACATGCCTCGAGAAGGGTCCAGCTGCATCCTACGTTTGGCATCACCCGGACGCTTGTAGACCATATTTGGTTCGAGCGCGTCATCACAGAAGTAACCGCGAGATTTTGAAGGATCTTAAAGCACCGGGAGATTTTAACGGACATTGAATACGAACAATAATTTGAACACGCTAAGAAGAAGAAGAATTACAAATGCAGCTCAGGTGAGAATTTCGAAATATTATTAATGAACATGTTATAGTTTTCAGATATGTATTTATTATTTAGGTTGTTGCATGTGTTACGCATTTTGCTGTTTCGCACATAGTTTTGTTCATCTGGCTGCTGGTTAGCAGTGATTGGGGACTGGGAGTGACACTGTTCCCCTTTGCTCTCTATTTAAGGCACCAGCAAACAGTAGGAGGGAGAGTGGTTTGGGAACGAGGGTTACGATGAGGGAGTACAACGAGACAGAGAGCGACAACGAGACAGAGAGCGACAACGAAACAGAGAGCGACAACAAGACAGAGAGCGACAACGAGACAGAGAGTGACAACGAGACAGAGAGCGACAACGAGACAGAGAGTGACAACAAGACAGAGAGCGACAACGAGACAGAGAGTGACAACAAGACAGAGAGCGACAACAAGACAGAGAGCGACAACGAGACAGAGAGTGACAACGAGACAGAGAGTGACAACGAGACAGAGAGTGACAACAAGACAGAGAGCGACAACAAGACAGAGAGCGACAACAAGACAGAGAGCGACAACAAGACAGAGAGTGACAACGAGACAGAGAGCGACAACGAGACAGAGAGCGACAACAAGACAGAGAGCGACAACAAGACAGAGAGCGACAACGAGACAGAGAGCGACAACAAGACAGAGAGTGACAACTAGACGACCACCAGACGAAAACCTGCCGAGTACCAGAGGGACCTGCGACGTTGGAACGAGAGAACACCTGATACACGCCAGGCGCCGAGCTGTGGTCCCGAGCAGAGGGACGACTGGCCACCAACGGAGCTGTCCGTGTCTGACCACTGGGGGTTGTGATTCCAGAGGCCTGTTGGGAAACTTAGGAGGGTGCAGCCAGCGCCCTTCCCAAAGTTAAGTGACTTTTTGTTTGCTTACTTTGGAGGTTGAGGGCTAACCCTACTGCCTAGCATAGCTGAGAGCCAGTTGATGGACTGTGGACTGTGTGGTTGCCTGTCACTCGTGCAACCTGCTGAGTCACTCTTTTCTGTCCTCAGCTAAGTGATTGGAGCCACGCTGGGTCGTGAGGATGCGCCGGACCTCCCCATAGGCGACGGGGTACAGTCTGGAGTCAACCCTGGGCGGAGCCCCGGTCAAGAGTTTATCGTACTATCCTATCCCATCGGACCCTGCTGTTTTTAAAGAGCCTTTTATACTGTTCCTGGTCTCTGACATCACTTATAAGATACACACCGGCTAGACCCCTACGGTCTAGTGGCACTTTTCCTGGAGGCGCTGTGTACAGGTTTTTAGCCCCTGCTTGCCTGCCATGCGCCGGACTCCTTGGGCCTCTCCTCGGGGCCCCCGGCCGGCCTGCGTGCTTGGTCTGTTCTGCCGCTGGGGCACCTGACCCGGCTAGCCTCGTGCAGGGCTATGATAGTCTGAGCCTGGTGGCCTGGGCCGGGTGCGGCGGTGGTGGGGCGGGTCGGGCGTGTGGGGTCCCCCCGAGGGGCTTGTGGGGGGCCGCGGCTTTGCACTGGTGGGAAAACTGGTAAGTAGTCGCTCTACCACTAGAGGGCTGCAGGGGATTTTTCCTTGATGCACAGTGCACAGGTTTTTTACCCTTGCGTCCTTTTGACGAAGCTATCACTGGAACCTGGACACTGGACACAACACTGAACACTACACTACACTGGACACTGAACATCTGTCATTACGTGAAGCGCATTGAGTCGCATCTTGTGAGAAATGCGCTATACAAATAAAACTTGAATTGATTTGATCCCTTGTACACTTTTTTGGGCATTTGTGTTGCAACACACCTGTACATTGTGCACTCTACCCTAGGCCCTTATTTTACTCTAGACAGAAGGGTCGTAACACTTGTTATTAATTCCATTTGGTATACCTCAAACTTTCTTGCATTTCTGGTGTTGGCATTTTACATATTCTAAATATATGCTATCTACATTTAGCACTGGATGGGGTTAGTGCTGTTGACTCATCAGAAAGTAAAGACTAATTCACAGAGTGTATGAAGATTCCAGTAAGGGTTTTGTGAAGGAGCCCTAGTGCTGTTGACTCATCAGAAATAGAATGTTTTATTTAGCTCATCAGTGGGCACTCAGCACCATGGACACCTCCAGCCCAGCACCTTGCACCACGGTTCCTGCCCTGCTCCATGGAT
The DNA here is from genome assembly GCF_963989245.1 of Nansenia antarctica. Taxonomy (NCBI): domain Eukaryota; kingdom Metazoa; phylum Chordata; class Actinopteri; order Argentiniformes; family Microstomatidae; genus Nansenia; species Nansenia antarctica. The sequence continues at coordinate 3,672,747 of NC_137692.1, read as the reverse complement.
TACAACGATGATCGCCTGACCCTTGCCTGACTCCACCAAGTCCTTTGCCTGACCCCTCAAACCTGTTTGACCTAATAAAGTCCCACACCTGGGGTCATTGACATTCATTTATTTATATACAGTTAGGTCTGGAAGTATTTGGACAGTGACACAATTTCCATAATTTGGGCTCTGTATGCCACCACAAAGGATTTGAAATGAAACAATCAAGATGTAATTGAAGTGCATACCTTCAGCTTTAATTCAAGGGGTTGAACAAAAATATTGTATGAAACATTTAGGAATTGCAACCATTTTCATACACAGTCCCCTATTTTCAGGAGCTCAAAAGTAATTGGACAAATTAACAATCATAAATAAAATGTTCATTTTTAATACTTTGTCGAGAATCCTTTGCAGGCAATGACAGCCTGAAGTCTGGAACACATGGACATCACCAAATGCTGGGTTTCCTCCTTTGTGATGCTTTGTCAGGCCTTTACTGCAGCAGTCTTCAGTTGTTGTTTGTTCGTGGGTCTTTCTGCCTTTAGTTTTGTCTTCAGCAAGTGAAATGCATGCTTGATTGGGTTGAGATCAGGTAATTGACTCTGGCCATTGCAGAATATTCCACTTCTTTGCCTTAAAAAAGTCCTGGGTTGCTTACACACTATATTTTGGGTCATTGTCCATCTTTCAATCAACTTTGCTGAATTTGTCTGAATCTGAGCAGACAGAATATCCCTAAACACTTCAGAATTCATCTGTCTGCTTCTGTCTTCTGTCACATCATCAATAAACACTAGTGACCCAGTGCCATTGGAAGCCATGCATGTCCATGTCATCACACTGCCTCCACGTTTTTTTCACAGATGATGTGGTATGCGTCGGATCATGAGCCGTTCCAAGCCTTCTCCATACTTTTTTCTTCCCATCATTCTGGTACAGGTTGATATTAGTTCCATCGGTCCAAAGAATGCTGTTCCAGAACAGGGCTGGCTTTTTTGATGTTTTTTGTCAAAGTCTAATCTGGCCTTTCTATTCTTGAGGCTTATGAATGGCTTGCACCTTGTGGTGAACCCTCTGTATTTGCGTGTGTGAAGTCTTTCTTTTATGGTACACATGGATAATGATATGCCTACCTCCTGGAGACTGTTCTTCACTTGGCTGGATGTTTTGATGGGTTTTTTCTTTACCATGTAAAGGATCCTGTGATCATCCACCACTCTTGTCTTCCATGGACGTCCAGACCTTTTTGTGGTGCCGAGCTCACCAGTGCATTCTTTTTTTCTCAGAATGTACCAAACAGTTAATTGGCCACTATTAATGTTCCCACTATCTCTCTGATGGATTTTTGTTTTGTTTTTACAGCCTAAGGATGGCCTGTTTCACTTGCATTGAGAGCTCTGTTGACTGCATGTTGTGCGTATACAGCAACAGCTTCCAAATGCAAATGCCACACTTCAATCATTTCAGACCTTTTACCTGCTTAATTGATAAAGAAATAATGAAGGAATAAATAGCCCACACTGGCCCATGAAACAGCTTTTGAGTCAATTGTCTAATTACTTTTGGTTATTATATATAA